>NW_006921608.1:18655501-18660845 GCF_000298275.1 Orycteropus afer afer | reverse complement strand
CTACATAGATCCCCCTCTGAGTGGCTGACAGTGTAGCCGGGCACTATCTAGTTCTTCTGGTCTTATAGTCATGTAGGCTTTGGATCGTACGATGTACCAGTCCCTTGGACTTATTGTTTCCGTGTGTCTTTAGTTTTCTTCATTTCTCTTTGCTCTGTATAAGGATGGACTCATTGTTGCATCTGGATGGCCACTTGCAAGCTTTTAAGATCCCAGTTGCTACTTGCCAAAACAGGATGTGGAACAATGTTTTTGGGTAGTGTAGTATGCCAGAGGAGCTCTGGCAGCATAGTGCCTAAGGCACTTGACTACTAACCAGAAGGCTGGTGGTTCAAACCCACAAGACACTCCTCGGCAGGAAGGTTGGGCAATCTACTTCCGTAGCGATACTGCCTTGGCAACCCAAGGAGGGGTTGCTATGAGTCGGGTCCGACTCGATGGCACATAACAACAATAACAACAACACAGCATGCCAATTGAACTTGATGTCCTCTGCAACCATGGTCCTGAGCCCAGAGGTCCAACTACTCACTTCCTCTGGGGAGCTGGCTGTGCAGGCCTTTCTTCTGAGGTGCTACTGGTGGACCAACCCCCAGCCTTCAGTTAGCAGCCAAGTATGGCACCACCCAGGGATTCCTTGATGTAACAGCAAATACATCTCATGATGAGATCCAAATTCAAAAAGAACTTGAGTAAGAGTTGGGGATCTTTTGGGAATTTTGTAGTACTGGGAAGGTGTCAGAAGGCTGGAGTATTGAAAATGTACTTTTTTGGGGAACATTTTATTGTGTTTTAGTGAAAGTGTACATAGAAAATTAGTTTCCCATTCAACAATTTATACACAAATTATTCCATGACATTGGTTGCTCTCCTTACAATGTGTCAGCACTCTTCCCATTTCCGTGAAAGTGTACTTTTGAAAGTAAAGAAGCAGGCCACAAACAACAGACCATTGAATTTGAAATAAAATATGGGCCAGAAGAATCTGGAGTTAATTGCAAAATGCTGGTCTGTGACCACTTTGAAAGGGAGGCAGCATATCTTAGCACACCAACCTACCCTCATGCTATCTCAGGATATGGTTCCTATACTGGCAAAGGAAGAAATTGTAATTTGGAGGCCTGCTTTTGGCAGTGATTTATCACTGTATCACTGAAGGATCATCAAAGAATCTATTTAAAGCAGAGAAATATATTCACAAACCCCAAAAAACAAACCCATTGTCATTGAGTGATACCAACTTATAGTGACCCCCACAGGATTTTCAAAGCCGTAAATCTTGACAGAAGCAGACTGCCTCATCTTTCTCCCATGGAGCAGCTGGTGGGTTCAAACCACCAACATTTTGGATAGCAGCCCAATGCCTTAACCACAGCAGCACCAGCACACCTTAATATAGTCACAAAGGAAGGTGATTTATAGCCAGAAGACCTGGGTTTGGGTCCTACCTTTGCAACTTATGTGGTCTAGGAAAATTTACCTAACTTTTGTATATCTTAATATTTTTTCATCTTAAAACAATACCTTTATTACAGGTTGCTCTCAGGGTCAAATGAGATATAGAGATGAAAGAGATGTATGTATAAAAGATAAAGTACTAAATAAACATCAGTTATTCTGACTTAGAGAAATGTTGCTCAAATGATAGCACCTACCAGAATTACTGGTAGTATCTTAGGCTGAATTAAAGAAAGAATAACATATAGAACAAGAGTGGTGACAACCTCTTCTCTGTCCTAGGCAGATTATACCTGGAGTTCTGTATTCAAGTTTTGAACTATGATTTTAGAGGGGCATAGTAAATTGGATTTTCATCAGACAGTCTCATGAGGATAGTGAGAAGATTGGACATATATCCCATGAGGAATATTTGAGAGATTGAGAATATTTGGGTATGGTGGTGGTGAGATAACTGTCTTCAAATAATTGGAGGATGTCATGTGGTGGAAATAATTAGTTTGTTCTGTTTGATCTCAAGGAGTCCCAATAGGACAGAACAGATAAAGTTATACAGAGAGTTAGACTTCTAGTTGTAGAGGGGAAGGGCTTTGTGAGAGAGCTACGGCGTGGCTACAATAGTGCTGGAGATTTCCCTATCAACGGAGATTTTCCAACCATCCACTAGATGACCACCTGGAAGAGATGTTTAAGAGGATTCAGGAGTCAAATGTGTGATTAGCCATGATGACCTCTTCATGCATTCTGACCTTACAAGTCCATCATTCAATGATCAAGTCTATCTATCTTTCTGTGTCTCCTTACAGCATACAATACTCATGGGTATAGTGTAACAAAATCTTGGAAGCTCTGTTTAAGGCTGCATTTTCTGCATTATTTAATCCAATGCAAAACAAAACAAAAAACATTATTCAAACTGAGATATACCTTTTACATTTCTTTTCACTCTGCTCTGGCTCTTTGACACTTGTTCAGGCCGTTCATAAGCCTTAGAAACAGGAGACTCAGAGAGACTTAATGCCAGGTAAAAGGACTTTCCAAAAGCAAACTAATTGCATTCAGTCTTTACCCAAAATGAAGGAGCAACTTTGATCTGTCACCTGTGAAAAGCAAACTGGGCATGACCTTCACTCATCACCAATCATCTCATTTAATGACATTTGTTAACTTTATTCTGATATTAGATCATGGCCTTTCTTTGTTCTATCAGGGTTTTTTCATCCAATGTCTAATTATTTCCATTTATATGTATAAGCAGAGCTTGGAAGTCTGGTGTGTTGGAGGTGAGGTTTATCTCTGGATGTCTCAAATTTCGAAGATAGTTTGTTGTATTTGCTGATATTTGCTCAAGAAAGTGGAGAAAAAAAAGAGATCAACTTAAAAGTCAAATACACTTTTAAGTACTCACCTCATTGCCCTTGAGACACCAAGCATTTCTTTTCTTAAGTGGATTGTGTGTTCTAGCTCCTTTAGTTCTGTTTTGCTTTTTCACCCAAATGACCCCCAAATGACAATTATTTCTTCCTAGAGGATGAAACTTCAGAGAAGCTGTCACAGTGAATCAGGTTGCACTTGATTTGAAAAAACCTTCTGGGATCTGAACTGTTTTATATAATTGATTGAAAAAAATATCAGAGCACCACCAAAAACAGGTTATCTCTTCAGAGCATGGCAGAGAATAGGATAATCCATTTTCTCACAAACATTCTGAAATAAGCTAAAAATAATTAGTGGCATAGCATTTTATAGTAATTGTAAAGTATTGCAGTATTTCATTTTAAAACACCTATCTTTACGTTGGCATTTCAATTTTATAATCCAAATTGATACTTGAAATATTGAGACATGTTTATACCATATAGGTATTCCTTGGGTGGCACAAATGGTTAAGCACTCAGCTACTAGCTGAAAGGTTGGTGGTTCAAACTCACTGTCACGGATTAAATTGTGAATCCACAAAATATGTGTTCACTGGGCAGAGCCATGATTATAAGTGGTTTGGTAGTTGTAATGATGTAATTTGGCAGTTATGTAATGATGTAATCATTCCCATGATGCCATCTGATGTGATCAACCAATCAACTGTAAGGAGATTAGGGTGGGATGCAACACCCTTACTCAGATCATAGCCCTGATCCGATGTAAGGGGAGTTTCACTGTAGTGCTGTCTGCATCACTTTTTATCTTACAAGAGATAAAAGGAGAAAAAAGCAAGCATAGGTTAGAGGGACTTCACTACCACCAAGAAAGAAAAACCAAAAGCAGAGTGTGTCCTTTGGACCTAGGGTCCCTGAGCTGAGAAGCTCCTAGATTCAGGGGAAGATTAATGCCAAGACACATGTAGATCTTTAAGGACCAATGGGCCCACAGAAGGTGAAAGGAGACAAGGACTTGCCCCCTAAATTGTGAGCTATCAGAGAGAGAAATCTTTCCCCCTAGACCTAGCACCCTGAATTCAGACTTCTAGCCTCCTAAACTGTGAGAGAATAAATTTCTGTTTGTTAAAGCTGGTCACTCGTGCTACTTCTGTTATAGAAGCACTAGATAACTAAGCCCCCAACCCAGAGGTGCTTCAGAAGTCAGGCCTGCCAATCTGCCTTCAAAATCCCGTGAAGCACTTCTACTCTGCACACATGGGGTCACCGTGAGTCAGAATTGACTTGATAACATTGAACAGCAACAAATACTGTACATAGAAAAGAAGTAAAATTGGTCTTGCAAATATTTGTTCATATGCTTGCTGTTGCCTTTGAATTCTAGGTCATTGTCAGTCTCCCTCTATTCCTTTTTACATCTGAAGGTGAAAATAACTCATGTAGAGAGTACATATAAAATCCCCCCTTCTCACTTCTTCCAATACAAAAGGGGAAGGAAAAGAGGAACAATGTAGGCTAAATTTATTAGTATATATATATTTTTAAAATTTCGCCTCAGGTATGTTTCCAAGTAGGTGTTTATTTTATTTCATTTTAATGCATTTTATTGAAATATAATTTATGTTCAGTGAAATACACAAAACTAAAGTGACATGGGTCAATGCGTTTTTTTTACAGTGTTCCCTCCCCTCCCATCCCACCCCTAGCAACCAACAAGAAAGTTTCCCTCCATATATAAACCTTTCCTTGATCCTCCACAACAATGAACTAATACTATATTTGTCCTTCTGTGCTTGACTTATTTCACCCAGCATAATGTCCTCCAAGTTCATCCATATTCTGTGGTGTTTTGCCAAGTCTACATTATTCTTTAGTGCTGCATAGCATTCCATTATGTGTATGTACCATAGTTTGGTCATCCATTCTTCTGCTATAAATCTTAGAGATAAGTCACTTGCCAGTTATGTAACTATTGGCAAATACGAATTTGTTGCTGTCATTTTTGTTACGTGCTTTCTCATGGTGTCGATTCTTTGTTTCATGTAACTTTCTATGCTGAGCTCATTTTGTTTATGAATCGTGTTGTCACTTCCTTCATTGCTATTGTTTTAGTATTTGCTGAATATTTATGCAGGTCCTCTTTTTTGATGTGAAGGTTTATCATTTTTCTTTGAGGTTTCCCTGTGATTTATAGTTTTCTTCCCAAGTTTAGAACAGTCCCTTCTATCTTGACTTCCCTACCATCTACAAGTTCTGTAACAACACAGTTTTTTTCCCCTCTTCTTGGTTTGTAGTTGTCCTCATTTGTCAATTGATGTCTCTTGTTCCCTGTTTACAATCTTGTAGGCTTATTTACTTTGGATTCTTCCATAGCTGGGTTGGTTTCTGGGTTATATCATCATGTGTGTTAATGGTCAGTTGTTGCTGGCTGTTGTTGCTTTTCTGTCCAAAGGGCTCCCTTTAGCATCTCTTATAAGGTTGGTCTGGTTTTAACAAATTCCCTTAGTTTC
>NW_006921608.1:18618646-18654111 GCF_000298275.1 Orycteropus afer afer | reverse complement strand
TGTTTATATTTAATTGGTGATTGTATGTTGGAGTGACTTGCCCACGATTTTCATTTCCTTTGTTTTGTTTGTATGTTATCTATGCAAGCAGGAGACTGTGCTCCTCTATTTGCTAGTTGACAGCCATCTGTCTCCTTTCCTGTTGTCAGCCTCTCTTATGTCCCTGCCGACCTTGGCAAATAGAGCCTATTCTTAGGTTCCTGGAATCCAAATGAGAGTGCTATCACTTTAAAATCCAAAATGGTTGCCACTTGTAAACATTCCAAATGGCTGTGCCCTCAGTCACTTTAAATATCCAAAATGGCTGCCATGTGTAAACAATCAAAATGGCTGTGCCCTCCAGACAGCGGAAAGTCAACAGCTCAGCTTGTCTCCACCTTGCTGTTTCCCTTCCTAGTCATAGGCCACCAGCGCAGTCATCCCTGCAGCCCTTGGTGACCAGGGTTGATCTTTAGGTCAATTCTCAGGTCCCAACACCATTTGGAAATATTCAGGCTGCTGGTCCCGTCAGAGTAGCTGACAGTCTGCAGCTCTGACCATCTATGTACTCACTGTTTTCCTTCAGGTTGTTCCACTAGTTGGTGCCTAATCCACTTCTGTATAGTTCCTTTCAAAGCTCAGGGCTCCAGGATTATATTCTGTATCTCTGTCAATTGGTTTTTCTTTTCTTTGTTGAAGAGGGTCTGTATTGCTTGTCTGCCTATTCCTCCGTCTTACTGGAAGTCAGTTGTTTATTTTTCAGGCTACGTTCCTGTATATTGAATTAATTGAACCATTAAAGAATGATATAAACCAAGTTAAGTTTCCTAATCAGTTTTTTTTTTTCCAACAAAGTATAAAATTATGAGAAAAGTGCAATGCCTATCAAGTTGCTTTTGTTAAAATGTCCTTGAGAGAAAGTGCACTTTTATTGAATAAACATGAATTAAAATAAACAGGCAGAATTATCAGTAATATGTTGGAAATAATGATCTTTATAGTTGGGGGTTAATAACCTGTGGTAGTGACTGGATTCGATACCCTAGTTCGTGAATCTTCCTAGCATGTCGCTAAGAATGACAACCATTTAGATAGACATTTTGACTTGAAATTAGGCTTGAAAATAGCTAATCTCATGGGGTGAGTTAACATTTAATGTTGGGCAAGTAGAAATGACTGCTAATTTTCATTCTTTATATTAATTCCATAGGGAGAGTGAGCTAGTAAAACATTTGTGTGAGCTGGTCATTATTTGAAATTTATTTACCAAAGTGGCTTACGTAATAATCATCCTTGTGCTAAATCAGTCAGTCAACAAGTTTTTATTGAGTCCCCACTGGGTTAGAGTAACGTACAGTAATGATGTATTCAGTAGTGTACAGATGTATGCAGCAAAGATTAGACATGATCTCGACCCCCAAGGCCTTACAAGCCATTAGAGGAGACAAACAGACACATGTCATCAACTGAAATGTAATCAGATGACTTAACTCCCTGAGCATGGAGAAGTAATGGCTGGGCAGGGATTGTTCTGGTGGGTGATGGGATGGATTAAATGTGGGAAACTTCAGTGATGCAGGTGCCTTGGTCTGGGTTTAGATGGAAGAAAGTTAGTGGCTTGGTACATAAGAAAAGTTAGTGGCTTGGTGAATACAGTATACCTTGGACAAAACTGAAATAGAGAATGGAAGTCACTTGTTTAATTTATGTGATGGCATAACAAGAGTGGAAAACATTCAGGTAAGACAGGTAATAGAGTTATTGAAACCAATGGTTGAGCATGGATAACCTTGGAGGGACATGAGTTATATATCAAAATGATAAGCTCCATTCTAGCTAAATGAGAAGCATGTGTTTGGAGATTGCTCATGGCAACTTCGTCCCATGTTTACCATGCCTGGCTAATTTCAGAGAGACCCAAACTTGATAGACACTGCCAGCTGAAAAACATGCATGACATATACAAGTTTCTAGACACTCCTTCCTCAAGCAAACCTACTGACTCTCACTGACCACCAGTGTTCCGCATTATATGAAACTCTCTGGTGGACTTCTCCTTTTGTTGTTTGTCCTTCCCACATTTAAACATCGTCACCATAAGGCATAGTAAGTTAGATTCTGCTTTTATTAACATTCTACTTTCTTTTATATTTTGAAGGAAATAGCTAGTTTTATTTTATTTATTTATTTTTAACTTGATTGGTGATGGAGTGACTGATGTCAGGCTTCTCAGCACATTCTATGGTAAAGACACCCAGTCAAGGGGGATAGGATGAGCAGCAAGTTGTAGTTGTTGTGAATGACAACTTTTCACTGGTAACAGAACCAGGCAACTACTCTAATCTGAACTTCCTGTGCTAACAAAGTTCAGTAGATTTAGTAATCCCTTATCAGTAATTCCTTATTCCTCTCTTCTTTATCAGGTACCAAAAAGGCATCAGATCAGCCCATAACAAGGCTAATAATAAATTATTCTCACAACCACTTAATTTTTAATTCAGAGACTCTCTGCTGACTGTTCATAAGATCTATGATGTATGAGCCACTTAATATTAACAGGGAGTCCCTGGGTGAGGCAGATGGTTAACACACTTGGCTGCTAACTGGAAGGTCAGAGGTTTGAGTCTACCCAGAGGTGCCTTTTGGAAGAAAGTCCCAGTGATCTACTTCTGAAATATTTGTCGTTGAAAACTTTATGGAACGTGAGTTCTAATCTGACACCCACGAGGTTTTACAGTGAGTCAGAATCGACTCCATGGAGATTGGTAACATTGACAGGCAGCTTTCTGGGGCTTTGCATTTATTATTTTGTTTGAACTACACAACAGGCCTGTGAGGTAGGTGCTTGTAGGTCTGACTGATGATGAGAAAATTGAGGCTTGAAAGAGGTAAGTGTTGTGGTTATGTCTGTGGTCACAGACTGGGTGGGCTTCCACCTCTGGTGGGTCTGACTCCAGAGGGCATACTCTTTCCGTTATGCCACACAGACTGTTTTGGTTTTTGTAAGTGGTGGTACTCACACAACTGCCAGTGACTATTCTAACCCTGCTATAGTTAACCTGAGGATGAGGATCAGTGAACATCACGGCTCCTTCCCACCTACTGTGTTTACTCTGGTCAAACATGAGGTTATGTGCTGATCAGCCATTATGTGCTGGCCAATGTGCATGGGGGAGGGGTGTGTGAAAACATTAAGGAAATAAGATCCTTGCTATTAGGAAGTTCATAATTGGCACTGATAACCTCTAGCCATCTAGAACATATTTCCTTGATCCATAAGCTACTCACTTTGCTCGGAGCATCCATTCCCATTTTTTTACCTAGTTAGTTTCCAGATTTTCTTCAGCTCAGGGAAAAGTAAGCAGACCTCACTTTCTGAGGAATTTTCTGTTTCTCAGATTTATTTGGATGTCTACCCTCCAGGAACCATGAATATGTTGCACTGAGCATGTTTTCATCTGCTGTTTTACTCCTCTGTCTCTCCCTCAAGACTGTAGGTACCCTGAGGACAGTAACCTAGTCTCATTCATCATTTTTTTTTTTTTAATTTTGATTTGGGTGAAAATTTACAGAGAAAATTCACTTTCCATACAGCAGGTCACATACACTTTGTCTCATGACATTGACTATAATTTAACAGCTCCCCTCTCTCTTCCTCCCCATAGTTACCTCTTCCTTGTGTCCTTCCATGCCCTCCTGCCCCCTGAGCTATCTCCCTGTGCATACACAGCCCTTCTATTCTCCCAAGATTGTTCTCTCCAAGAAGTGTATTTACCTCAGGTAAATGTTCACCTCATATGCCTGATTTTTGTTTGGCTGGAAGACACAGGAGTGGGTTCAATTCCAGACCTGAAGGGCAACTAGAGGCCATAGTCTCAGTGGTTCAATCAGGCTCCATCAGACCAGCAAACCTGGTCCCCCCTTTTTTCTTTTTAATAATTTTGAGTTTTGTTCCACATTGTTCTCCCACTCTATCCAGGATTTCCTACATAGATCCCCCTCTGAGTGGTTGACAGTGGTAGCTGGGTACCATCTAGTTCTTCTGGTCTCATAGTTGTATAGGGTGAGGATTGCATGGTGTACCAGTTGCTTGGACTGATTGTTTCTATGACTCTTTGGTTTTCTTCATTCTTCTTTGCTCTGGACAAGGAGAGACCCATTGTTGCATGTCTCATTCATCTTTGTGGAGTCCCTGGGTGGCACAAATGGTTAAATGCTTGGTTACTAACTGAAAGGTTGTCAGTACAAATCCACCAGAGGCACTTTGGAAGAGAGTCCTGGTGATCTACTTCCAAAAGATCAGAGCCATTAAAAACCCTATGGAGAACAGTTCTACTCTGGCATACATGGCATGTGGGGCCACCAGGAGTTGGAACTGACATGATGGCAACTGTTTTCTTTTTGATTTATTCATCTTTGTGTTATCACTTATCAGAGCACTGAATTAACAAGGGAAAAAACCAAGGCACTGCTGTCATTTGGGGGAAGATTGAGAAGTAGAGTAGAAGTTCTTAGAAGGGAGAAGTCACTGTAGGCCAGTCTTGGTGATGGTGAGGAAAGAGGCTTCCCTGGGACTTAGGACCTATTCTAGGCCTTGAAGGATGGGAGGTGTGAGGAAGAGGAAGTGCACCACCACTGGCAGAAATGGAGAGTGCTTGTTCTTCTCTATTTTGAACCCATGTCTGCTTCTGTGTGGCTTCCACCTGTTGCTCCTAGCTCAGTGCCTTCAGATTACACAGAACTAGTCTAATACCCTTCCCCAAGAAGCTTGGCAATGTTGGAAAGCCTTTGGTTTCTCTGACTGCTCTCTTCTCAGACCAGGACTTCCCCAATCTCTCACTGTCACGCACATTCCTGTCTGAGCTTCTCCCTCTCCAAGTGTATACAACACAGGCAGCAAAGGGCCTCAAGACTGGCACTGCCATGTCTGAGATAGAGGCTTCTGTACATGCATATGCTCATCACAAAAGTTGGTGGCTGTATCCACTTAGTTACATGCACTGAGCTCAGTGCCATTGAGGACCACTGTGTTTTTTTCATACATATGAAACCATTTCTCCCCTAACCTATGACTACTTATTAGCATCACTTACCTATTCTCTCTCTCTCACTCTGTCATTCTACAATCATTTGGAAGTACTTACCATGGGTCAGGCACTGTGTTGGGTGCTGGGGACATATGATCTAGCAGAGTATCAGACATAAGTGTAGGAGCATGCATTTATCTATTTAATGTCATCTCTCTCTATGTATGTTATTATTAGTTGCCATTGAGTCAGCTTCAAGTCATGGTGACCTTGCCTTACTTATACATAACAGAATGAAATGTTTCCTGGGCCTGCATCTGCCTATCTCTCTGTGTATGGTACAGACATAAGTGTGTGTGTGTGTGTGTGTGTGTAGAGAGAAAGAAAGAGAAAGTCTGATTTTGTTTTTCCTTGTTGCTGAAGCTTTCCACTTGTATATCCATGAGAGTGATCAAGATATTGATCTGAAAGTTTATCATGAAAGTAGACTGTGGAGTATGATCTTCAATAACATTAAACTCAAAACTGTTTTGACAATATGGATAGCATATTTGTGAAGGGCATGAGTTTTAGAGTCTGACAATCTGGGATCAAACCTGGGTTCCATTGTTTACCAGCTGTGTGACCAAAGGCAAAATATTTAACTTCCCCAAGTCTCAATTTTTTTTGCTGTTTTCTTAGGGACGATAATAGTTCATATAAAAAGGATTCTAGTGATAAGTAAATGAGCTGATGAATGTCAGTGGTTAGTGTAGTGCCCGAGACATGTTAAAGATTCAGAGATGGCAGAAAAAATTATATAAGAAAAATAGTTCCTAATATTGCCTGGAAAAAAAAAATCAACTTTCAAAAAGAGAAAAAAGCAATGATGTTAGTTTCATTATAACCATGTTTCAAGGCTGTTTGAATTAAATTTGTAGTGGAATTTGACATTGAATATTGTGCTTCAAGTGTTGTTGTTGTTGTTATGTGCTGTCGAGTCGGACCCGACTCATAGTGCCCTCTCCTTGGGTTTCCAAGGCAGTATCACTATGGAAGTAGATTGCCCCATCTTCCTTCTGAGGAGTGGCTGGTGGGTTTGAACTGCCAGCCTTCTGGTTAGCAGTCAAGTGCCTTAGGCATTATGCTACCAGTGCTCCTTTGTGGTTCAATAGGTGCTGATAAATATTTTCATCAGAGTAAAATGTTTGTTGTGATAGTATTTGTTGCTGTTAGATTTGACTTGGAGTAGTAAATAGTTAAACTAATAGTAAAAAAGTTAATTACGAATCTCTGAATCTTATATGTGACTCTACTTATTTAATTACTTTTTTTTCCTTATTTTTTTAACACATTTTTCCTTCCCACAAGTCAAGGTAGAGGGCTTGATTTTTCTACAACATCAAAGTGGGTTACTCTTCCCCAATATTACTTAATTTTAAAAACTCTGCATAATTTATAATTATATTTTATTAACTAAAATGATTTGATTTGTTCTCATGTGGTTCTTATGGTTCTTTTTATAATAAGCTGTGGGAAAAACAATTACTGGAAAATAACTGGTTACCACTTCTTTGGTTCAGATAGGTCTAGTATTGTCAATTTCTAGTCTGTTTCAGAGCAAACTAAGGGAGTTTACCATTCATACAAGATTTAAGGATATTGCCAAACCTGATTTTGAAGGTACTCAGGATATTACTTATAATTTCTTAATGAATTCCAGCAGCCTTTTTTGATAATTAGGGAATAAGCAAAGCCCTCAGCAGCATGCCAGGACAGTGGAGTAATGGCCGTTAAAGACATGAGCTTTGGGACTATCTGGAAACAAATGGTCATTTCACCAGAAAAGTAAAACAAACTGAGCAGTTTTACTCAATTTTCCTTCTTCGGCTCCGTGCCATATTTATAGGTCAACTCCAACTAGTCAGTCCTGGTGAGTTTTTTATTTGTCAGCTGTATGAAGTTCACTATGCACTGCTTAGGTCTGTTCCCAGTGTGTGCTCTGAGAGCAGGTACACATTTATTTTCTTTATTTGAAAAAAAGAGCTTCACTTCCCCCCACCCCCATAAGGTGCTATGGATTTTAAATTGGGTCCAACCAAGATCGGTGTTGGAATCCTCACCCTTGTACCTGTGAATAAAAGGAAACCTAAAGGCACAATGGTTAAGGACTCAGCTGTTAATCAAAGGTTGATGATTCAAACACACTAGCTGCTCCAAGGGAGAAAGCTATGGCAGTCTGCTTCCATAAATATATACAGCCTTGGAAACCCTATCGGGGAGTTCTACTCTGTCCTGTAAGGGTTACTGTGAGTTAGAATCAACTTGACAACACACAACAACATAATTATGGGTGTAACCCTATTTGGAAATAGGATTTTCTTTGTTGTGTACTTAGATGATACCTGTGTAGGATGGGTTCTAAATCTAATCATTTGTGAGTTAGTAAAAGAGTAGATTAGACACAGAGATAGGCACACATGGGAGTGTGCGGGGGAGACAGATGTCATGAGAGGATTGTCTATAAGCCAGGGAACCAAGGAACAAAGGAACACTCAAGATTACCGACAGGGGAGGAGCTGACACAGCTGAGATCTTGATTTAGCCTCCAGAACTGTGAGAAAATAAATTTCTGCTGTTTAAAACTACCCACTCGTGAGATTTCTGTTACAGCAACACTACAAAAAGATATAAGATAAAATTTGAAACAGTTACTCAGGATTGAAACCAGTCAGCTCTAGCTCATTGTGGAAACCAACCAAATCCGTTGCCGTCCAGTCAAATTCTGACTCATAACGACACTACAGGACAGAGTAGAACTGCCCTATAGGATTTTCAAGGACATAAATCTGTAAGGAAGCAAACTGTCACATCTTTCTCTTGCAGAGTAATTGGTGGATTTGAAATGCTGACCTTTCATTTCGCAGCCAAGTGCTTAACCACTGGTGCCACCAGAGAAGATTACAAGTAAAAGCATGTGAACTGTCTTTTCCTGCTTTGCCTTTTAAATTTTAACAGCATTTTGATTGCATGCATTTCTTTTATATAGAAGCATTGAAAGGAATGTTAAGTGCTGTGTGTGTGTGTGTGTGTGTGTGTATAAAGAAGCCCTGGTGGCACACTGCTTAAGTGCTTGGCTGCTAACTGAAAAGTCAACAGTCCAAACCCAGCAGTTGCTCCATGGGAGAAAGATGTGTCTGTCTGCTTCCGTGAAGATTACAGCCTTGGAAACCCTATGGAGTAGTTCTACTCTGTCCTGTAGGGTTGTTACGAGTTGGAATCAACTAGACAGCAACAAGTTTAATATATATATTTAGTTCCCCATGGGAGCTCTGGTAGCATAGTGCCTAAGGCACTTGACTGCTAACCAGGAGGCTGGTGGTTCAAACCCACCAGCCACTCCTCGGAAGGAAGATGGGGCAATCTACTTCTGTAGTGATACTGCCTCAGAAACCCAAGGAGGGGTCTCTATGAGTCAGGTCTGACTCAACAGCACATAACAACAACAACAACAACCTCATTCAAGGTATAGTTTTCTGACTATTGTATAAAATTAATTCTCTGATGATTTGGTTAGAAAAAAAAGCTCACATTCTACACTTTACAATAACCTACAAGGTGTTAACAAGCTGACAGAAATAGAACAAGAAGGAAAACTCACTTAGCAAAATTATTTTTTTTTTAGTTTGACAATTGGAGTGGATCTTTTTGCCTTTGTTTAAAATATGCTGTGTAATGAAATAATAAAGCTTTAACTAAAGAATTGTTGGTGTGTAAGGAGGCAGGAGAAATAGAAAGCAGGTGGGCCATGTCTGTGCTACGTTTATACACCATGCTGGTGACTTCAGTTTTCTTTTTTGTGGGCTGTCTTAAATTGTAGTTGCAATTTTTGGTTAGGTCTAGCTGTTCTCAGTTACATAACTGCTCCCTCTGGCCTCTAAACAGAAAAGTCTGTCTAAGGTCAGGAAAGAATCATGGTAAAAAGAATAGAGAATGAATATGGCTGGATCAAAAGACCCAGGTTCCTATAATGGCCATACTCTAGGGACTGGTGCTGAGCCTGGTCAGCAGAAATCTAGAAAATGTGACTAGAAGGAAGTTTAGAATTTTAATCTGGCAAAATTGCTTCAGCAAATTCTCACAAATACTCAGATTCTCGAAGCAGTGGAGAGTAAGGATTTTTTCAAGGTTTTGGAGATGAAGAAATAGAGGCTACGTATGAAAAAGCCATAGGCCGGAGGAATGACCTGAAGGCACCACAAATAAGGGGGAAAGCTGATGTCAGAGTGTAGATCTGAGCCTTCTTCCCATCACAACTTCATAGCTGGCATTTAGCTCCTATTGGAGTGGAGACAGAAATACCGGAGAGGTGTAGAGGTAGATGGTTAAAGGAACACAAACACAGATCACTGGACTGGACACTAGACAACCTAGATCAGAGTTGTTTGCTCAGTCTTTGGGTGAATCATCCATTCTCGAAACATCCGTTTTCTCATTTACACACTGAGTCCACGGCTGTTTTCCTCATTACCTCAATGGATGAAAAGAAATATTATTTGTGAAAGTGCTATGACAAAGACAATTCATAATAAGGCATTGTAGCATACCATTGCCCATCCCTTCTCTAAGGACTTTGCTCCACAGCTATCGAAACATCCCAATTGACTACCTCACAAATGACATAAGGAAGACACAAAAAATTATCTGCAACACAAATGATCTTGCATCCTACTCATAGTCTTAGGTATGAAAGCCTTGAGAAGCTTGCTTTTAACCAGTAAGTTGTGAACATTCATTTCCTTTATTTGTGAACTCATCTATTGAATATTTTGATGGGCATAAAAAGTAGACATAGTTCTTGTCCTTCCCTAAAGGGAGAAACAGACAGATACATGACTGTGATTTAGTATGGCAATTGTGGTATGTGAAGTACTGGGGAAGACTAAAGGAGAAAGTAAATGGTATGATGTGATTTTGAGAAAGAGGTGGTGTAAAATCAAGACCTTAAAGATTTGAGTGATACTGGGACATGCTGAGAAGGTCAGAACATGCAGAGAAGATGTTAGACTGAGGGAGGAGCCCCAATAAAATAAAAAATGTGACAGTAAGAGGCATGTTTGGGAAATGTTGGGTTTCCCAATGTGCTAAAGGGCAGAGAATATGGGGAAGACTATTGAGAAATTAATCTAGCCAGGCAGAGTGAAGTCAGATCATTAAAGTCCTTGGGTGGCATGCTAAGGACGTTAATCTCTGCCCAAAAGACACAGAGAAACATTGATAACTTATTCTATAAAGACTTTTCGCTTCTCTTAAAATGAGATGAACTAATGATGCTCCAAAAAAACTCACTGCTGTCCAGTCAGATCCGTGTCATAGTCACCCCTCCTTGGCTTTCTGGGGTGGTATCACTATGGAAGTAGATTGCCCAACCTTCCTTCTGAGCATTGGCTGGTGGGTTTGAACTAACAGCCTTTTGGTTAGCAGTCAAAGGCCTTAAGCACTATGCTATTAAAATATGCAAATAATTTCCAGAAACACGAAGAAAGTGGAGGAAAAAAAATGAACAACCACTACAAATGCAATCCTCTGGAAGTAACAGTCATTACCATTAAGTGAACATTGTGGCAGACTTCTCTCTATGCCCATAGATGAAGAAATCAAAAGACAGAAATACTTTTTATAAAAATAGAATAGTATTCTGATTCTAGCAATCAAGTAAGCTGAATTAACATAAACTCCACTTGTTTGTCAATTCCCTAGTTTTGAAACTGTGGGCATTCTGGCTAAAAAGGGCATTCTGGCTAACGAGGTCAAGGGCCAGAGAGACGTGCCTAAGGGCATAGCAGAGGAGAGACTGACCTGATCCAAGAATTGTGCCCTGAGCACTTGCCTGAACCTGAATGTAGCCTGTTACTAACAATAACAACTTCTCTAATAAACCTGTAATCATGATTATTGTTTGCAAGTTCTCTGTGACCATTGCACCAAATTATCAAACCCAGCAGAGAAATAGTGAGTGCCATGGGAGGGAAGGCTAGTGTCAGAGTTAGTAAAAAAGTTGGAGGGTGGTAGTATATCTGGTCTCATAGGAATAAGCGTTGGGCTCTTGATGATGATTCTGTTTTCCCCGTGTGAGGTTGGAGGAGGTCAGAAGATGTCGACCTCATGCCCTTTTTTTGTACAGATTATAATTCTATAATTTGCACAGGGAGAAATCTCAGAAGGCAGGAAAGAAGGACAAAGGGAAATGGTAACCACGGTGAGGAAGTAGGAAGAGTGGTGTTACATTGTGGGGATTGCAATTAATGTCAGGAAACAAAATGTGTATGAACTACTGAATTGAAAACTGATTTGCTCTGTAAACTTCACCCAAATCGCAATGTTGTTGTTGTTGTTATGTGCTGTCAAGTTGGACCCGACTCATAGCGGCTCCTCCTTGGGTTTCCGAGGCAGTATCACTATAGAAGTAGATTGCCTAACCTTCCTTCCGAGGAGTGGCTGGTGGGTTTGAACTACCAGCCTTCTGGTTAGCACAATAAAAAGTTAAAAAAAAAATCTATAATTTGCTTTATCACCATTTAAGGAGTAATGGTAAAGAGATTTTCAAGCAATAGTTGGAGAATTTCCTAAGCACTGAATCTTGCTGAAAGAACTTTTGAGGGATAGACCTGGTATTTCAAGAACAAAAGAACCAAACTCAGATGTGGGATATTAGAGGCAATGATAAATCTGTTAACAGGAGTGAATAGAAATGAGCGTTTTGCTTACTTTCTTATTTGGCTGTAAACTCTGTAATAATAGTGATTAATTTGAAAGGAGCTTTAAAGACAAAGTAGAATTTACAACAATTACATGAAAGAGAAGAAAACATTGAAATAATAAATACCAAAACACACAACATACAAACACAAAGAAATATTGTGGTAAATTATTACTGTCAGGCAAAATAAATATTGAGACAGCAAGTATTATTAAAGAAAAAGAAGTCACTAACAATGATAAATGCAAAGGAGTAATTTACTAGGGAAATAGTGTTGAACCGCTATGCATGTAATAATATAACTTCAAGTTGCATAAAGCAAATTGCATGAACTAGATCTTCTCTAATAGTATGGATAAAAATTAAAAAAAAAAAACTATGAGTGAAAAGGACAGATTGAGAATGTGTAATTTTTTTAAAAATCCACCAAATGATGCCTAATTTTACTATAAGTATTGGGTTTGTTATTGATTTATTGCCTCTCAGATATAAATTCTTTTGAATGCTCTGTGAAAAATGGATCTGGGCCCTTGAATCATTTTTCTTTGCCAGCTGGTCCTAAATCTTTGTTAATAGAGGACTCTGGAGAGTCATTACAGGGAGAGAAGAGTTTTGCTTACTGGTTCTGGTGGTCTCCCTTAGCAGGGAATGTCTAGCACTGGGTTCCTGAAGTGCTGGCAGCTTCTTCGGGACCCAGCTTCTGCTGTTCCAGGTGACAGCAGCACTCGGCTGTCAGCATCCACCCACTGCCCCTCTCCTACCTTGCACATCTATCTTGGACATCTTTGCAGTGGAGTACCTCCAGTGTGATATCTCCCTGTGAACAGTTTTCCCTAGCTCCCTAAAGGGTGAATATCCAGTAAGTTTTGAAAATATTTCAAAATACAAAGATTTAATTCAATTTACCCTAAATTTATTAGAAGAGAAAGTAAACTGAAACAGAACTGTTGTACTATACATACATAAAACCAAAAATAAATAAATAAATAAAACCAAACTCACTGCCATTGAGTCCATTCTGACTCATAGCAACCCCCAGTTTCTGAGGCAGTAAAGCTTTACAGGAATAGATTGCCCCATCTTCCTTCTGTGGAGTGGTTGGGGGATTTGAACTGCTGATCTTCTGGTTAGTAGCCAAATACCTTATCCACTACACCACCAGAGCTTATACATGTGTGCGGGTGTATTTTTTAATGACAAGAAATACTTCTAAAAGTTCCTTGTAAAGTTCATATTCTTCATATTTTCTGGATGATAGAGTGATTTTTCTTTATTATTCAAAACGAAAATCCTACAATTTACCTGATTTGATCCATTTGGGTCATACACCTAGAACTGATTCATATCTGTAACCAAACCAAAACCAGACCCACTGCCATCAAGTCAATTCCAACTTATAGTGACCTCCATTGGGTTTCTTAGGCTATAAATCATTATGGAAGTAGATTGCCTCATCCTCCCATGGAACAGCTGGTGGGTTTGAACCAACTGATTAACAGCAACATGCCTTACCCACTACACCACCAAAGCTCCCTATATCTATAACTTGTTGTTGTTATGTGCCGTAGAGTTGGACCCAACTCATAGCGACCCCTCCTTGGGTTTCCGAGGCAGTATCACTACGGAAGTAGATTTCCCAACCTTCATTCCGAGGAGTGGCTGGTGGGTTTGAACTGCCAGCCTTCTGGTTAGCAGTCAAGTGCCTTAGGCACTGTGCTACCAGAGCTCCTATATCTAGCACTGTGGAATTTGCTAGACTGGTTTAAACCAAAGTAGAGCTAGCCCTTAGAGTTGAGCATGGGATCAGCTTCCTAATAATTGGGCATGGGATCAGCCTCCAAATGCATAAGAGTCTATGGATACCCATCTAACTGAAAACATGATGCAGGAAGGGAGAAGGAAAATGGGCATTAGGTTGAAGAACAAGGTAGGTATGTTCACAACGTGGTGTACCTTTTTGATCTCAGACTCAGACTTTTCTTCATTTAGGAGGATGCTTTTTTTCCTAGTCATCTTTGAATTAGTTTCTCTTCTATTTATTGGACTCTCTACCTAAGGGATGTCAAAAACTTGTTCTTGTTTTAGGCCATCTTTGTTAACTTTATATATTTTCCTCCTATGTTTTAATCTCAGTCTTTTTCCTCTGCATCTCCTGGGATTATTCCATGCCTTGTCTTTGTCAGTAATTTGATCTTCAGTTGAATTAATTTTCAAAGTTTTACAGTCTCTCTTTCATCTCATTCACCTTGTTTTATGGAATTGTCACTCTTATGAAATTATTGGGAGTCCTTGGGTGGTGCAAATGATTAAGCACTGAACTACTAGCTGAAAGGTTGGTGGTTCAAAACCACCCAGAGGCACCTCAGAAGACAAGTCTGGTGATGTGCTCCCAAAAGATCAAAGCCTTGAGAATCCCATGGAACAGATCTACTCTGCACATTTAGGGTCACAATACATCAACTAACTTGACAGTGACTAACAGTAATCACATGATATTACTACAGATTGAAGGATCATGAGCAACTATCTTCTCTTCCATGGTTATGTTTTTTGGCAGACTGTGTTCTTTACCTATTTTGCCTGCTGTGTTATGGGAGCTCTTATGACATAGTGCCTAAGGCATTTGACTGCTAACCAGAAGGCTGGTGGCTCAAACCCATCAGCCATTCCTCAGGAGGAAGACTGAGCAATCTACTTCCATAGAGAAACTGCCTTGGAAAGCCAAGAAGGGGTCACTAGGAGTCGGGATCGACTTTCCCCTTCATAATATGTTTGAATGACCATAACACCATACTTTTTAAAATCTTACTTATGTTCAATATAGAGAGTTTGGCCAAGAATTTTTTATTTTACTGACCTATTGCAAGGAGTGGTGCTGTGGTCAAAGCATTCCACAGGAGAAAGATAAGGCAGTTTGCTTCTGTAAAGATTATAAGCCTTGGAAAACCTATGAGGCAGTTCTACCCTGTCCTGTAGGGTTGTTGTGAGTCAGAATGGACTTAATGGTGGTGGGTTGGGTGGAATATATTGTAGATGAATTATTTTGACTCTTTCCTCTTTTCGTCTCCCTGTTCATTCTACCTAGTTGTAGACGTTTCCTCTTCCAATGGAAGTTGAGATACTCTTCAACTTTGGAATATTTTCCCCAATCTAGTGTCATATCTCGGAAGGAAGGTTGGGCAATCCTACTTCCGTAGTGATACTGCCTCAGAAACCCAAGGAGGGGTCGCTATGAGTCGGGGCCTACTTGATGGCAAATAACAACAACAACAACAGTGTCATATCATGGAGTTTTCACTTCCATCAAAGAAAGCCTTTTATTCACTTACTGTTTTGCCATTATTTCTCCAACAATCTTTTTTCCCTTCAAAGAGGAAAAAGATGAGGAAATGACACCTCAGATAGTTTCTTACCCCACTGGGAGTATGCATAGGTATTATCAAAAATTTATTAACTCATCAGTGCTACCTCTGGGAGACATGGGGACACCGTGTGCCAGCATCTTATTTCTTCAGCTTTCAGTTTTTGACACGAGTGTCAGTAGGTTCCACTCTGTTTGTCTGGTTGCTGCTGATGTTTTCCTTCCCCTACTCCTAGTCTTTGTTCATATTTGTTAGAAGATATAAAAGAGCATTATGTGATCCACTTTACTTTCTCATATTTAACCAGAAGTCCATTGCAGGGTTTTGAGCAGAGAAGACTCATGCTTTAAATCATGATGGCAGGCACATGGCTTAAAAATGAATGAATTAATGAATGGTACTCATTGCTGTTGAGTCAATTCTGACTCATGGTGACCCCATGTGTTATAGAGTAGAACTGCTCCATAAGATTTTCTTAGCTGTGATCTTTTTGGAAGCAGTTCACCTGATCTTTCTTCCATGAAGCCATTGGGTAGAGTTGAACTGCCAACCTTTAGGTTAGCAGCCATTGGCAAACCATTTGTGCCACCCAAGGACTTTGAATGAATGGTTAAAAAAACAAAAACAAAAACAAACAAACAAAAAAAACAACCAAAACCAAACTCACTGCAGTCAAGTCAGGTCTGACTCATAGTGACCCCTCCTCGGGTTTCCAAGGCAGTATTACTGTGGAAGTAGATTGCCCAATCTTCCTTCCAAGGAGTGACTGGTAGGTTTGAGCCACCAGCCTTCAGATTAGCAGTCAAATGCCTTAGGCACTACACCACCAGAGCTCCTTGAATGAATGGTTGTTGTTGTTGTTGTTATGTGCCATCAAGTTGGATCCGACTCATAGCGACCCCTCCTTGGGTTTCCGAGGCAGTATCACTACAGAAGTAGATTTGCCCCATCTTCCTTCCAAGGAGTGGCTGGTGGGTTTGAACTGCCAGCCTTCTGGTTAGCAGTCAAATGCCTTAGCCACTATGCTACCAGAGCTCCCTGAATGAATGGTAGAGGTACATAAAAGGAACTGCTGTTGGGTTGGGAGGAGAAGACTGTTAATGGGCAGGGTAGGGGAAGGAGAGGTTACTGGACTTTGGAGCTCTTTGAGCTAGAATGATGTTCATTTAATCTGATCTCTACCTTTGGATAGATGTTACTGAGTTGAAGAACCATGAACCTTAATCCACAGAACCAGTTGTTGAAGAAGGGAACCGACTAGTGACTTAAATGAGAACTCATGATCACAGGCACACTTCCATTTTGTAAGCTGTAAGATAAACAGAATTCCAACTTTAAGAAGACCCCTTAGTTCTACCTTGCCTCCTCTCCCTTCACTACTCTTCCTCTCCTGCTCAGTTGCAGGCACACAGACATGATTGACATAGCCATCCTTCACAAAAAAGAACATTAAGTTCTAATGAATTGCTCCCACAAAATTGTTACCATAAATTCGACAAGCCTGCAAGACATTAATTAGGTAGTAGTGGGCTTCCTTGGGTCTAAGTTGATGGTTTCCATTATCCTCTTGTATATCTAGCAGGTTGTAGACATGCGCCTTCAGAGTGGGGAGTGAATTGGTCAGGACTCAACAGCAATCCAGTTTGAACTAGCACAGAGAAAGCAAGGGAGTCCCTGGGTGGTGCAAATGATTAACACATGTGACTGTCAAAGAAAAGGTAGTAGATTCATGTCTGACACCTCAGAGGAAAAGACCTGGCAATCTACTTCAGCCATTGAAAACCTTATGGGGCCATGAGTTGGAACTGACTCAGCGGCCACTGGTTTTTAAACAAAGCACAATAAAAGGTAGAAGAGGGATGCTTTTGTGTATGTACTGAGACTATGGAACAAGCAGGGGAGGAGCTGCCTCCCGGAGTGATTAGATCCAGGAGCAAGAGCTCTCATCATCTCTCATTTCTGCTTCTCTCTACTTTCTAGCCCATTTTCTCCATCAAACTGCCCCCATGAGACTCCAAGAACCCAAGATCTTATATTCTTACAGCACAATGATCAGAGAAGAAAAAAAGCTCTTTTCCTCTATATCGTATGAGAAAACTGGAGGAAGATTCTGATTGGCTTATATTGGTCATGTGTCCAACTATTGGATGGACTTGTGAGGCAGTAAAATGACAGCTTCCATTGGAAATATATGGTTGGAGGAAATGTTCCCTAAAAAAGCAAGGGAGGAGGTGATAGGCTGAGTACATAAAATGACACATTTTCACTGAGGGGAGGAAAGAAACCCACCATATGTTTTTCAGGAACTAAACTTACTCCTGCAGAGCTGTCAAGGGATATGACCCTTCACTCATGTCTAAACAAATGAGTGCCATTTGTTACCTTTACATTCCTCCCCTGTGCCAAGCCCAGAAAAATGGCACTTGTTGATTCTCTTACCCCAAATAAAAATGAACCCCAGGATGTTTCCAGGTTCAGCTTAATTCCAACCAGTTGTCACTTGCTCAGCCCAGGAGCTGGTGTGGAAGTAGGATTAGGCATCTGCTGCTTTGTGTTATGGCTAATGCATGAGAGACAAGCTTTTCTAGAACCAAAGAGCCCAAATTCCATGCTGAGGATGAATAAAGTCTGCAGGGGACCAACTGGTTTTCGTTTGGACCACGATTAAGAGAAGTTTCAGTTGCTCTAATGCGTTTAAAATCAGCTCCGCTCCAAAGCACTTGGGTTATGTATTTGCCATCTTGCAGAAAGACTCAGCATTTGAGATTCAAGCCAAATGCTTTTAACCTACTTATAAAAGACACTGTGGTCTGGGCCCTGCCGGCTGCAGGGGCTGAATGGGCAGAAAGCCAGCTCTGCACTGACCATGATAGCACAGGCCATTTAATACAAAAGGAAGAATAGTGACATGTTTTAGATTAGGAGCAATGCCAACCATTTACTGGGTACCTTTCACATGATCCAGGCTTTTTTTTTCCCCTAAAAAAAAAAAAAAAAAAAAACAACTTTCACTTATTATTACACAGTAGAAACTGACATTTTAAAAAGCAAGATTGTTTATATTATTTTACTATTTAAAAGCTGGTACGTAGCATGTGAAGGAGCTCTGGTGCTGCAATGGTTAAGGTATTTAGCTGTTACCCAAAAGGTCAGTGGTTTGAATCTGTCAGCTGTTCCATGGGAGAAAGACGAGGAGCCTGCTTCTGTAAAGATTTACAGCCTTGGAAACCCTATCGGGGTCACTGTAGTCTGAATTGACTCGATGGCAGTGGGTTTTTTGGTTATATAGCATATAAGGTCCCAAACCAAAAACCAAACTCACTGCTGTTGAGTTGGATCTGACTCTTAGTGACCCCTCCTTGGGTTTCCGATGCAGTATCACTACAGAAGTAGATTGCTCAACCTTCCTTCTGAGGAGGGGCTGGTGGCTTTGAACTGTAAGCCTTCTGGTTATCAGTCAAATGCCTTAGGCACTACGCCACCAGAGCTCCCCATCAGGTCCCTGGATGGTTCAGATGGTTTGTACTTAACTAATAACCTAATGGTTGTTGGTTTGAATCCACCCAGTGGCACAGCAGAGGGAAGGCCTGGATGTCTGCTTCCATTGTTATTGCAGGTAGGAAAACCCTGTGGAGCAGTTCTACTCTGTAACACATGGGATCTCCATGAGTTGGAAATGACTATGGCAATGGGTTTGGTTTGGGTTTTACATGGCATATAGTTCTTCCAGGTTCATAGACTGAAAAATCAAAACTCTTGAAGAAAATATAACAAAATTATAAAGGCCATAAATGGGAAGATAAAGATTGACTTTACATTGGGTTTTCTTGTTTTTTTGTCTTATTTTTTGTTTTTCAATTTTATATTTAGTATTAAGCATAATGCATGACACATAATAGGCACTCAAAAGAATTTATTGAATGAATGAATCAAACAATGAATACATAAAACTGTTAGGACCCAGAACTGACCACAAATTACAATGCAGTTTCAAACAAAACTAAGTATAAACACATGCTTCCATACAAAGATGGAATATCACACGACAAGGTCTATAAAGATGGTAGATCACATGAGAAGAACATTTATCTAGTTTTCTCTATATCTTATTTTAACTAGAATAAGAAGTTGAAGCTCCAAACTGCCAGACAAATGAGTTGTTCTTAAACATGTATTTTACCAGAAGTTCCTAAAAATTATATGATCCCATCTTGACAGCTTTCCAGCTTAGTTTGTTAACCAAAATGTTTCAAGGTAAATTTAGTTAGATTTTAATCAAACGACCTAAGTACATGTGAGGAGTAACTCAGAATTCTCATATCAGATTTGGTTTTCATAGAGTCAGGACCAGCCACATACTTTGCAGGGCCCAGTATAAAATAAAAATGTGGAGTTAGAAAACCAAAAGGGAAGAATATGATTGGCATTTCTCAAGCTGAAGAAAACATTTAGTCCTCAAATTGTGATAGTGAGAGGTTTTAGGGGCAAAATATTAAATGATACAGGAAACAACAAAAGAGGATGGAAGTCAAGTTGAATGGGGTGGGACAGAGAATGGGACTATACCCATGAATATATATATAGGTTTGACAAAGGGTATTTCTAAAAAAGTAGTCACACGTGCTGCAAATCATCCATGAAGATAGCAGAGCATATGGGGACAAAATTATGAAAGCTTCTTAGCCATAACCAAACACTTGAGAGAACGAGTCACTGGGCCTTGGGGCTCAGGACCATAATCTCAGGGGACACTAAAGTCAATTGGCATGTTGTCGTTGCTTTTAGATGCCATCAAGTTAGTGCTGACTCAGTGACCCCATGTACAACAGAATGAAACACTGCCCAGTCCTTCATCATCCTCACAATCCTTGCTATGCTTGAACCCATTATTGCAGCCACTGTGTAGATCCATCTTGTTGAGGGTCCTCCCTTAAAAAAGGGAAAAGCAAAAATGCTGACCCTCTGCTTTGCCAAGCATGATATCCTTCTCCAGGGAATGATCCCTTCTGACAACATGACCAAAGTAGGGGAGATGAAGTCTGGCCATTCTTACTTCCAAGGAGCATTCTGGCTGCACTTCCAGGACAGATTTGTTTGTTCTTCTGGCCCATAGTATTTTCAGAATTCTTTACCAATAGCACAATTCAAAGGCATCAACTCTCTTAGGTCTTCCTTATTCATTGTCCAACTTTCACATGTATATGAAGCTATGGAATATACCATGGCTTGAGTTTGGCACATTTTAGTCTTCCAAGTCACATCTTTGCTCCTCAACACTTTAAAGAGGTTTTGAAACAGATTTTCCCAGTGCAAAGTGACATCTGATTTCTTGATTGCTGTTTTCATGGATGTTGATTGTGGATCCAAGTAAAATGAAATCTTTGACAATTTCAGTCATTTCTCCATTTATCATGATATTGCTTATTGGTACAGTTGTGAGGATTTTTTTTTTTCATGTTTAGGTTTAGTCCACACTGAAGACTGTAGTCTTTGATCTTCATCAGTAAGTACCTCAAGTCATCTTCACTGTCAGCAAGCAATGTTGTGTCATCTGCGTATCACAGGCTGTTAATGAGTCTTCCTCCAATCCTGATGTAGCATTCTTTTTTTATGTTGTCCAGTTTCTCTCATTATTTGCTCAGAATACAGATTGAATGAGTATGGTAAAAGGATACAACCTTGATACATAGTTTTATTGATTTTAAACCATTCAACATCCCCTTGTTCTGTTTGAAAGATGGCATCTTGATCTATATACATGATCTATATACAGGATCCTCATGAGCACAATTAAGTGGTCTGGGATTACCATTCTTCACAATGTTATCCAAAGCATTTTATGATCCACACAGCTGAATGCCTTTGCATAGTCAATAAAACACTGTTAAACATCTTTCTGGTATTCTTTTCTTTAAGCCAAGATCAATCTGACATTATCAGTGATACCCCTCATTCCATGTCCTTTTCTGAATCTGGCTTAAATTTTTGGAAGTTCCCTGTCAATATACTGCTGCAACCTTTTTTGAATTATCTTCAGCAAAATTTTACCTGTGTGTGATATTAATGATATTGGTTGATTATTTCTACATTCTGTTGAATCATCTTTCTTTTAAAACAGGCACAAATATCGATCTCTTCAAGGTAGTTGGCCACCTAGCTATCTTCCCAATTTCTAGGCATAAATGAGTAAGCATCTCCAGTGCTGCATCCATTTGTTGAAACATCTCAATGGCTATTCTGTCAATTCCTGGAGTGTAACATAGTCCAAAAAGGACAATATTCTGCATCCTAGTTTGGTCAGTAGTAGCTGAGATCTTTAAAGCTTGTGAGTGGCCATCAAAGATGCATCTCTTGGTCTCTCCCCATCCAGAGCAAAGAAGAGTGAAGAAAATCAAACATGCAAAGAAACAATTAGTCCAAAGGACTAATGGACCATGTGAACTCCAGCCTCCATGACCCTAAAATCAGAAGAACTAGATAATGCCCAACTATCACTGCTGACCACTCTAAAAGGGATCACAATAGGAGTTTCCAGATACAGTGGGAGAAAAATGTGGAACAAACTCAAAATCATAAAAAAGACCAATTGAGACTGGTGGTACCCCAACGCTGTAATCCTTAGCCACTCTGTAAGTCTGGAACTGAAATCACCCACAGGCCTCAACTTTCACTTAATGATAGACAGGCCTATAAGGTGAACAAAAACACCAGGGAGATATGAAATCATTAGAATAATCAACCATGTGAGATCAAAAGGGCAGCATTTGCCCAGGGACAAAGCTCAGAAGACAGGAAGGGATAAGAATGAAGGACAAATGGAAATGTGAAACACGGGAGGAAGTGGGAAGAGTGCTGTTACATTGTTGGGATTGCAATGAATGTCACAAAACAAAATGTGCATGAATTGTTGAATGGAAAACCAATTTTCCCTGTAAACTTTCACCCAAATCACAATTAAAATAAAAAACAAAGGGATGGAAGAATATACAAAGTCACTGTATCAAAAAATATTTGTTGAGTGTTCAACCATTTCAGGAATTAACACATGATCAAGAGCCAATGGTACTGATAGAAGAAGTCTAAGTTGCACTGAAATAATTGGCAAAAACTAGGCTCCAGGATTTGACAGAATACAAAATGAGATGTTTCAACAAATGAATGCAATGGTAGAAGTGCTTACTCATGCATACCAAGAAATTTGGAAGACAGTTACTTGGCCAACTGACTGGAAGAGATTCATATTTGTGCCCATTCCTAAGAAAGGTGATCCAACAGAATACTGAAATTATTGAACAATATCATTAATATCATACACAAGTAAAATTTTGCTGTAGATAATTCCAAAATGGTTGCAGCAATACATTGAGAGGGAACAGCCAGAAATTCAAGCCAGATTCAGAAAAGCTCATGGAATGAGGGATGTCATTGCTGATGTCAGATGGATGGTGGCTGAAAACAGAGAATACAAGAAATATCTTTACTTGTGTTTTATTGACTTTGGGCAGGGATCCAGGTAAGGGAGGGAGACAAACCCCACCCCCAAGAAGCAGGAAGCGGGGTGGGGGAAGAAAAGTGTGTGTGGGGGGCGGTGACAGAGCAGCAGGGATCCAGGTAAGGGGAGGGACACATGCCTCATCCCCAACAGGCAGGAAGCTGGGGAAAGAAAAGCCAGGGGCCCTACAGACAGATCGGCAGGATCCAGGTAAGGGGAGGTCAGAGAGATTTTGAATAGCTAAGGGAGACAAACTTGTCTGTCAGTTTGTTGTACTGTGGTGGCTTGTGTGTAGCTGTGAAGCTTGAGGCTGTGCCACTGGTGTTTCAAATGCCAGCAGGGTTGCACATGGTGCACAGATTTCAGTGCAGCTTACAGACTGAGAAAGACTAGGAAGAAGGAAGGGGCCATCCACTTCTCAAAGAATTGGCCAGGGAAAATCTTATGAATAGCAGAGAAACACTGTCTGATACATTACTGTGCACCAGAAAGATCTTTACCTGTGTTTTATTGACTTCATAAAGAGTTTAAATGTGCAGATCATAACAAATTATGGATAACATTGTGAAGAATTGGAATTCCAGACCACTTAATTGTGCTCATGAAGATCCTGAACATAGAGCAAGAGGCAGTCTTTTGAACAGAAGGAGGAGATAGTGTATATTTCTAAGTCAGGAGAGGTGTGCATCAGGCTTGTACACTTTCACCACCTTCATTCAATCTGTATGTTGAGCGAATAATCTGAGAAGTTGGACTATATGAAGAAGAATGTGGCATCAGGACTGGAGGAAGACTCATTAACAACCTGTGATATGCAGATGACACAACCTTGCTTGCTGAAAGTGAAGATGACTTGAAGCACATATTGATGAATATCAACGACTATAGTCTTCAGTATGGATTATACCTCAACATCAAGAAAACAAAAATCTTCATGACTGGACCAATAAGCCACATCATGATAAATGGAGAAAATATTGAAGTTTCAAGGATTTCGTTTTACTGGGACTCACAATCAATGCCTATGGAAGCAGCAGTCAAGAAATCAAATGATGTATTGCATTGGTCAAATCCATTACAAAAAACCTCTTTCAATTGTTAAGGAACAAGGATGTCACTTTGAAGACTAAGGTGTGCTTGACCCAAGCCATCGCATTTTCGATTGGCTCACATGCATGTGAGAGCTGGATCATGAACAAGGAAAACTGAAGAAGAACTGATACATTTGAATTGTGGTGTTGGTGAATAGTGAACATACTATGGATCGCCAGAGGAAAGAACAAATCTGTCTTGGAAGAAATCCAGCCAGAATGCTCCTTAAAAGTGAGGATGGCGAGACTGTCTTATGCACTTTGGAAATGTTATCAGGACATACCAGTCTCTGGAGAAGAAAATCATGTTTGGTAAAATAGAGGGCCATCAAAAAAAAGAGGAAGACCCTCAGTAAGATGGATTGACGCAATGGCTGTAACAGTGGATTCAAACAGAGCAATGATTGTGGAGGATGGCGCAGGACTTGGCAGAGTTTCATTCTATTGTGCATAGAATGACTCATAGTCAGAACCAACTTGACAGCACCTTGCAACAACAAGAACAATTCAGCTACAGTATTTGAAGCAGCTTTGTGCTAGTATAACAACAGACACATAGATGAATGAAATAGAATTGAGAGTCCAGAAATAAACATATACATCTCTGCTCAACTGATTTTTTTTTTTTACAAAGGTGCTAAGTCTGTTAGATGGGGAAAGAAGAGTGTCTTCGATAAATGGTGCTAGGGAAATTGGATTTCCACATGTGCAAGAATGAAACAGGATTCATGCCTTACACCATATACAAAAACAAATTCAAAATGGATCAAGGATTCAAATGTGCAAACCAAAAGTAAAGATGTCACTTTGAGGACTTAGGTGTGCCTGACCCAAATCATGGCTTTTTCAATTGTCTCATATGCATACAAAGTCTGGGCAATGAATAAAGAAGTACAAAAGAGAACTGAATTATGATGTTGGCAAAGAATATTGAATATACCATGGGCTGCCGGAAGAATGAATAAATATGTCTTGAAAGAAGTACAGCCAGAATCCTCCTTAGAAGTAAGGATATACTTTGGACATGTTATCAGAAGGGACCAGTCCCCAGAGAAAGGCATCAGGCTTGGTAAATTAGAGTGTCAGCAAAAAAGAGGAAGGCCTTCAATGAGATGGACTGACACAGTGGCTGCATCGAAGGACTCAAACGTGGCAATCATTATGAGGATGGCAGAGGACCGGGCAGTGTTTTGTTCTGTTGTACACAGGGTCGCTATGAGTCTGAACCGACATGATGACATCTAACAACAAAAATAACAGTGCCTGCCTCTATTTCTCATCTCCATAACTCCCTATACTTTGAAGCTAATGTGTAGTTGACCCAGAATTACATTGACTGCAAAAATGGCATCAAGGTGGTCCTGTGATTGGGAATGAGGTCTCAAGACTCAGCTTTCTTTAAGCATGAGAGCTATTGCTGGTTAGATTCTGGAGGCAGCCAGGAGGGAAGATGGGAGGGAGACCAACTTTGTGTTGTTTCATTTAGTCTTGAGTAGTTTGGAGCTAATTGCATTGGCTTGCACTACGCTTTTCAAAGGATAGGCATGATTGAAATGTGAGAAACAGTACTAGATTTCTTTGATTATTTAAAAATTTTCCTCTCTACTTTTTTTGCTGCTATTTTGAAAATCTCACTCATCCATCATCAGCTTCAGTCTTCTTTCATTCTATCCCCTTTATCTTTTCCTTCTCTTGCTCCAAATTCTTTCTCAAATTTCTGAAGCTTGTTAGAAAACATTGTCCTTTAAAGATTAGAAATGAGAAGTAAATGTATTTTGTAGAAGTTGCGAGATAAAAAAAATTAAGTATTAACTAAATCAAAGTTAATGGAATGTGCAGATTATGATTAATTGTTGGATAAAATGTTCTGACAACCTAGGAATGTTTTCCCTGGTTTGACTCCAGTATTAATCCACAACTTCATCTCCAAATAGCAATGTCTCTGTAGTGCATCTTTTACAACTTAGTGGAATCACTGAGTTGCAGGTTTTCTTTCTTTCTCCATGCCTGGAAGCCATGGACCAATTAATGTGAAAATATGAACATTTGGGGAGGATGTTCCTCAGTGACTCAGCAGGGCAACAGATGGCACAATGTTTAATGTTTATTTAAAATCCATTTCCATAATGGATTCACATCCAGGAGTGTTTAAAAACATTTTTATTTGAACAAAGACTGTTGTTCACTGTCACACAACAATCTCTGTTTGGAAACACCATCATTTGAAATACAACTTCTTTGACAGGTGTGACACAGACATTGCAATTCCAGGCATCATGAATATGACTTTATTCTTTCTACCTCAGACTCTATTTTACTTATGAAGGCTATATTTACAAATGCTGGTTTTCCATGGCATCCATTCATTTCCAAAACTCATGTTGAGCCCTTACCATATGCAGGTATTTATATGCAGATGAACAGACAGTATGGTATGGCCTACAATTAAGGACTATAAAATCTACTGTACTTAGTAATTGTCTAGAAGATTTAATTCTATTAAAACATTTATTTTGCTTTTTGAAAACCAATTGCCATGGAGTCAATTCCCATGCATGGCGAGCCCATGTATGTCAGAGTAGATCTGTACTCTATAGGGTTTTCAATGGTTGACACTTTTGAAAATAGATCACCAGGCCTTTCTTTTGAGATGCCTCTGCTTAGACTCGAACCTCAAACCTTTTAGTTAGCAGCCAAGCATGTTAATCACATGCACTACTCAGGGTGTCTATTTTGATATTTAGGGCCCCCTCCCTGCTTTTTACATGCCTTTTGTTCTACAGTTTGTCAAAGATTCTTTAGGGAAGCTGGTTCCATGACTAGTCACCTGAGACAGATTTACCTGGAAGGAAACGAAACTTACATGCTGGCACAGGCCCCTTCCAAAGCTCTGGGAGGGGGCCTATAAGTATATTCATATGGTCATAGTTTTTGTAAAATTTTCCAAGGTAAACATTTTCACTGGAATTGGTCAAGACTACTGTCTCTTTCCATTCTGAAATTCCCTCTGTCATTCCTCTTCACATGTCATGTGGCAATGTAGTGAACTATGGACATTTTGGAGATCCAGCTAAGTGAGAGTTGAGTTGCGCATTCACTTAGTTTGGGTTTCATAGGTCATATTTTTATGAGAAAAGAAACATGAGAAGAAGATTGGAAATGGGAATACATAAAGAAGTAAAGTGAGACAGCTAGTCAATTCAGCTTAGCAAAAAGAACACAGAAGATGGAATCAGACAGCAAGAGTTTTAGTTCTTTTAGCTGCAGGTGTGACCTTGATCAGTTCACTTACAGCCACTGTGCTTTTGTTTCTTCTTTTATAAAATGGAGATGATGATATTTATGCTGCTGAATTGTTGTCAGGATTAAAAAGAATACATATCAAACCCCTAGTCCATAGCAGGGCTGCTTAGCTATTACCAATTGTTGTCTGATCCAATCAAACATTGTGAAGAAAAGGAGGAAGATGCTGCAAAATGCTTAGATGTGGAATCCCAGATCTCCAGAAAAACTTGAGAAGCAAATGTGAAGTGAAAAAGAGGCCATGTCCAAGACTTGCCCACCTAGGAAGCAAAAATGTCAGGAAAGCTAAGGCAGCAAAAGAGATGTTGATTAGAGGAGACAGAAGAATGATTTGGGATAATTAAGGAAGATGGGGGGGAAAAAAAGGTTCCCCATCATCTAACCTCCACACAATGGAAAGAGAAGAATAACAAGATGCCCCTTTAATGGCACAGAAAGAGAATAAGAGCATAACAGAGCTCTCAGCTTAAAAGTTTGAAATTAGTGCTGGTAAGTATGTGATTGTTTGGCCAAAAGGGTGATTGTCAGTGTATCTGCATCTATCAAGGGATGATTGGTGAATGGCCACTTCCAGTGCTCTTGGACACATACTGGAAAACATCTATGGACCCAGGTCTGAAAGAAAGACTAGAGGCAACATTCCATGACAAAAGAGTTTCAATTTTCCTGGAATCCAGATTTCTGGCTATCATGGAATTTGGGGTAAATCAAACAGGCCATTGCTCTTAGTGTCCTTTTGAACCTTGAGTCTTAAAAAACTGTTTCCTAAAATCCACCTTTGAGTCACACAATGATCCACATAAACCAGGAAGACCATTTTGCCTTGGATATTGTGCTGTTTTGTAGAATTCAGTCAGTTTTGAGGAACAGACTCCAAAGGTCAGACTGGAACCTATGTTTAGAGTGAATCAGTAATTATTAATTTTCCTTTGAGACAATGTTGTTTGAAAATTCTTCCTGACCACAAGTTTCTTTTCCAATTCTGTTACTACCCTTGTTTCTGTGGCAATGGCGATAAGATTTGGTATAAGAATTTTGGAAGTTCTTATCATCTTTGGATCATTTCTGACACTCTAGTTGAAATGTTGCTCTAATTTGCAAATTGTATATTTGATAAACTTCAATCAATTTCTATTGTTGGCTTAATATGAGTTTTGTTTTAACATCAGATAATCAAGGCTCTAGATTAACAAGGTGCTCTGGTGGCATAGTGGTTAAGGCATTTGGCTACTGACCAAAAGGTTGGTTTTTTGAACCCACCAGCCACTCCACTGAAAAAAGATGAGGCAGTCTGCTTCTGTAAAGATTTACAGCCTTGGAAACCCAGTGGATATTGCTATGAGGTGGAATCTCCTTGACAGCAGTGAGTTTGATTTGAAATATTAAAAGGAGCGCTGGTGGTGCAGTGGTTAAAGACTCAGCTGCTAACCAAAAAGTTAGTGGTTCAAACGCACCAGCTGCTCCTTGGGAGACAGCTATGGCAGTTTGCTCCTGTAAAGATTTACAGCTTTGGAAACCCTATGGGGCAGTTCTACTTTGTCCTACAGGATTCCTGTGTATGAGTTGGAATTGATTCAGTGGCAGTGGGTTTGGCATATTGGGGTCAGCAAAAAAAAAAATTCAGTTTGTATACAGATAGTTGTTATTGTCACTGAAGTTGTTGGAGTTGGAGGAATTAATAATAGCCTGTTTAGTGAAAACAATTTGGAAACAAATAATGGGGTAATGTGTCACAATATGATACATATAATTAATGTCACTGACTTATACTATAAGATGTGTTGCAATGGTAAATGTTTATATATAGATATATATACACACACACACACACACATATATATATATATATGCACACACATATATACACACACACATATATGTATACATACACACCACTATGAAAAAGAGTTAATGTTAAAAAAATAGTCAAAAAGAAACAAGTTTATCAGAGAAAAGTAACATATTACCTTTAATGATAAAAAATGTACTCCAGGTGGTCTCTGCTTTAAGAAAAGTAAAGGTTGAAATGCCAGACTTCTCAAAGTCTGTAAATTAAGACTTACATATTTATATTACATTGTTCCATTGACAAAGGGATGGAGGCAAAATTCCTTTAAAACTGCCCTTGCTGACAATGGTAAGAATGTGATTCTAATTCCAGTTAACATTTGGCTCTCTAGGCCACATCAATTGCTTGAACTGAAGCTCAAGAAATAGATATTAACAAAAGGAGTCCAAAGTGGCAGGAAACAGACACCTCAGGAAAAGAAACAGACCCCTGAGGAGAGGAGACAAAAGTTGCCTTTGACTCAGCAATGCAGGGCTGTTACTGTTGTTGTTGTGTACTGTCAAGTCCATTCCATCTGACAGAAACCCCAAATAACAGAGTAGAACTGCCTCATAGGGTTTTTGAGGCTGCAATCTTTACAAGAGTAGATCACCTAGTCTTGCTGCCACGAGTGGCTGGTGGGTTCAAACCGTTGATCTTTCAGATAGCAGCTGAGTGCTTAACCATTTTGCCACCAAGGGTCCAGACTGGTGACCACCAGGGTTGAAGCACTACCCCTGTGTGCTCTATTGGGTCCACTCTTACTTGGGTAATTTTAGTACAATCACACTTGCCACTTGTACACACTTAAGAATTTCAAAGCCTTCCACGTATTATTTATTTAGAGAAGTAGGCAGGAATCGTACTGAAGAGGAAACAGAAGAGGCTGGGAGCAGTTCCTTCTCTTAGTGAGGGTCATTTAGCTTGTCAGGGCAGGACTAGAATTGAGACCTTCAGAGTCCTCATTCAGTGCTTTTGAATTACAATGAGAGTTTAAATCCTAAAAGAGAAATGAAGTACAAGGGGAGTGTTCTAATAAAAAGTGAATTGTTATAAAGAATTTCCCAAGTTTTAAGTTGTTGTTGTTGTAATGTGCCTTCGAGTCGGACCCGACTCACAGCAACCTCTCCTTGGGTTTCTGAGGAGGTATCACTACGGCAGTAGATTGCCCAAATAAAATATTTAGGGAATCCATCAATAACTTCTCTTGGACATGAGAATAATTATAATAATTACTTCATGCATTGTTTTTGTTAGTTGCCACTGAGTCGATTCCAACTCATAGTGAACTCTATGTGTGCAGAGAAGAACTGCTCCATAGGGTTGTTTTCAAGGCAATAGCAGATCACCAGGACTGTCTTCTGAGGTCCTGTGTAGGTTCGAACTAGCAACCGTTCAGTTAGTAGTGAAATGCATGACCGTTTGCATCACCTGGGAGCTCCTTTGATTGTCTGATGGTCCTGCATATCACTGAATGACATACATCCTTCACCACGAGAATGCAAAACTTCAATAGATTGAAATGATAACAAGATACTTTATTTACACATATTAAGAAGAAATCTTGGCTCTAAAGGTGAATATAGGCTCCATGTATGGCATCTCTGTGAGTCAACAAACTTATTTAAGTACCCACTGTTCTTCAGACATTGAGTAAAAGGCTGGAGGGAAAATGATGGACAGGACACATTTGTGGGTTCTGAAACATGTGGCCAATTTGTAAAGAAGAGAGACACTCATACTTTTGGTTACAGAGCAGGAGGAAAGTGAGCTGTTCGTGTGAACAGTGTACTGATTGAAAGCAGCCCGTGATCTGCTTAGTTATGTACCTGTCTGTGGCAGCGGTTCTTTTCAGTTATTTTATTTCATGGAATCGCAGATCCTGTTTTCACAACGGCCACTGTTTCTATTGCTATGGAAATGACGGTGATGTATATCACAAATTCAAATAGTATGACATGGCTGCAGAACTCAAGAGGAGGAAAAGATGAGCTGTGAAGGGGCACAGTTTTCCTCCAATCCAAATACCTTTGCTAATGAGCAAGTCTGTGAACAAAAAAATATGAAAAACATATGAGAACGCAATCAGCTGGGAGAACGGGATATGCGAGCGAGGTTCATCAACAGATGTGCCTGAGCTGAGCTCAGGAGATAAATCTTAGCACCTTCCCTGGGAACATTTCTCAAGCCAAAATGCTGTCCCTTGAAAAATCCAACAGCTTCAGTCTCCTGTTTTCATGCAGGAGGAGGCCAATAGGTCTCTCCTTGGATTAGGAGGGAGATTAGTTACCCCTCGTCCCTGGGGTGTCTTCATTCCAGATGGGAGAAGATGCCTGCCTTTAGAAGCTGCTGTGTTGGCACTGTGAGAAAACGCTGATAAATGAGTCAATTGAAGTTAACAGGTTTGATTGATTTAAGGAAGGAGCCCTGGTGGTGCAATAGTTTAAGTGCTCAGCTGATACCTGAAAGGTTGATGGTTTGAATCCACGAGCCACTCTATAGGAGAAGGATTTGGTGGTCTGCTTCTATAAAAATTACAGCCTAGGAAACCCTGTTGGGGCAGTTTTATTCTGTCACGCGAGGTCTCTAGGAGTCAGAATTGACTCCAATATAACCACCACCACAACATTGGAGGAGGAAGCTGTTTGAGCACAGGGAGCATCCAAACAAAATGGTAAGTGGCTTGAGTTTACACTGGTATGACAAAGCCTTTTAAAGCTCAGGAGAGGAAGCATTACCTTTTTGGGGCATGTAGGTGGTGCACACAGTTTGTGCTCAACTGCTAACCTAAAGGTTGGTGGTTCAAACCCACGCAGGGGTTTTGCAAAACAGGCCTGGTGATCTGCTTTTATTAAGATTGCAACCAAGAAACCCTACGAAGCAGTTCTGCTTGCACACAAGGGGTTACCATGAGTAGGAATCAGATTAGACAACAGTTAACAATAACAGGTCACTGAATGCTAAGTAAGGAGCTCTGGTGGCGCAGTGCCTAAGGCATTCAGCTGCTAACCAGAAGGCTGGTGGTTCAAACCCACCAGCCACTCTGTGGAAGGAAGACTGGGCAATCTACTTCCATAAAAATTTACCACCTCAGAAACTCAGTGGGGGTCACTGTGAGTCAGAATCGACTCGATGGCAGTGGGTTTGGTTTTGGAAAGCTAAACTGGTTTATTTCGATTGGATGATAAGTATTCATGTTGATAAATATAGCTGACTCACATTGATAAGAAAAACTTGTTTAAGTTTAGATTTCACGTAAAATTGCTATATTTTTGCAAATAGCCTTATAATGAATTGTTTGGCTCTTGGCCCAGAGAAATCATTTTAATTCTTGTCTCTGTAAGATTTTTAACAGTATCAAGACAAACATTAACGTGAAGAGAAATAACAACACCTCTCTGATGCATTTCAGATGCACCAACTTTGAACTGAGTCTTGGGGGAATATTGTCCAAGTACAATTGCAATTTGCTCCGTCCTTGCTTGTCCTCTATGAGAGTGTTTCAAACCTGTCTCTGGAACTCTCCCTCCGCCTCATTTACGGAGAAATTCCCCATGTGGATTAGTGTTCTGTCAGAGGTAGGGTATTGGAGGGGCCAGGGAGGTTCAGCTCCCAAGGTCAATGACAGAGTGTTCACAATGAAGCAGTGGTTTCTCTGGTTGGAGTGGAGTTGGCTTCCTCACCTCCTGGCCTGGTCCTCGAGGATGTCACGGTGAAAGTAAAGGGAACTTTGTTTAGTCTGCACCACCGCCTTGAATAGGCCATAAAAACTCCCCGGGCTGTGACCACGCAGATTTGGAACGGCAGACCTCCGCTCGTCACTTGTGAACCTCCCTTGTCACTTCATATTTTGCATGTTGTCTCTCCCTCCACCCTGGTGGCCTGTAAACACACACACCCCACCATCTGGAAGTTGCTGTGCTGATGCTATGTTCTCCAAGGCCCCAAGCACATGTTGATAAAATAATGGGACACAGGCTGTCACTTTTACCTTTAGGGGATGGGATTCAATGTAGACATTTGGAATTCAAGAAACAAGGTGAAACATTTCTTTGATAAAATCTCCTCACATGAAACCCTCCCTTTCAAATGTTAGTGGCTTACACATCTTTGTTATGATCTGTAAGAAGGCCACATCTTGATTCCTAAGTTTCTGTCTCAATACTAATTAGCTTATTCTGAGCATTTCTTAAAAGAGCACTTGGATATAAAGTGGTTGAAAGATTTCCCCACGGGAAAGTCCTCCTTTAACCTAACCAACCTATAGTAACGATTATTATTGCTATTTTTAAAACAGTTTCACCAAAAGAAGGACAAAAAGGAAGAGGAGGGGAAAATGAAAGAAGAGGAGGAAAAGAATGATGAGGAGGAAGAGGACGAGGAAAAGAAAGAAAAAGAGAGAGCTTGCTGCTGAGCTGAGAACTAGTCTAGAAAGCCAAGACCCAGCTTGGAGCAGAGTTTTACAGCTGAGTTATAAACTCTGAAAATAGGGGTTTATAATGGAAATGTTGACAGACTCTCTACTATAACTGGGCGAGCGGATGCCCGCTGTAATGTACTGTGTAATTTATAGAAGTCACCTGTTAAGCCATCTGGGAAAGAAAATTTCCCTTCTTTTAAAATGTTAATAACTTGATTAACCTTTTGAACTTCATCATTATTCCAAATGGAGTTCAGGCCAGTCTCTTGCTGCTGGATGGCCAATTTATACTTGCAGATAAAATTTGGGATTAAAAAAAAAAAAATCCATCCTCAAGAGGCTTTCTTGTTCTTACATTGTAGGAAAATGGGTATTTGTTAATGGAGAGGCTGGACCTTGGGCTTGAGGCTTAGAAGGAGTGCTTGGTTTCTACAAACTAAAGTTGCCCCCAAGTTATGAACTGTGTATGATCCTTTGTGTATGAATACAGGTCCGCTTTCATCTTTCCCCCTCCCCAGTGGGTTTTCAGACAAGAAACCAGGAACTGAGATTCCTCCTGCCCTTGGGAAAAAATGGATATTGTTCATTAGAGGGACCTTGACTCTTTAACTGTGTAATGAATTGCTAAATGGCTCATATATATGGTTTTATGATTTACATGCTTATCGAGTGGGAGGTGCTTACAAATGCACTCCTCCCATTTCCTGTATTTCTCTTTCTTTCATTTTTAATATTGCTTTCATTCCTACCAGAACATTCTTATAAAATCTATTTCTTCTCAGCATCCATTCCTTAAGTGACCAGCTCTTAAGCTAGGCACTGCTAGCTTGTCTCTGTAATTCTCAGGATCAATCTGTGGGGCTCCTTGATCGTTTGGAACAAATCCTATAGAACCAATCTGATCAGGTTATATTCCCTCATACAGACGGAATATTTGAATTAGCTTTCTTTGTAGTAGGGAGATTTAATCCTTTTTTGAGGATTCGCCTAGAATTTTCTGATTTGAGAATGCTGTCTCAAACACAGGGTATGGCCTTCTTATCTACATTTTCTGACTATTTTACTGTTATTCTGGGTTACAAGTGTTTTATGTAAGGGACACATTGTTGTCTATAGGGCACAGTTGTTGTTGCTATTGTTAGTTGTCATTGAGTCAATTCTGGCTCATGGCAACTTGATGTGTGCAGAGTAAAATTGTGCTTCATAGGATTTTCAAGGCTGTGGCTTTTCAGAAACAGATTGCCAGACCTTTCTGATGCACCTCTGGTTGGATTCAAATGGCCAGCCTTTCAGCTAGTAATCAAGTGTTTAACTGTTTGCTGCACTCAGGGGCTCCTATGGGGCATGATATTCTCAGTAATCTTCATTGGATAACTCAGGAGTTACATTTCTGTATTTCCCTTCTACCACATTGAAACAGTTGTACCCAAAGTAAATCAAATAGAAATAATTATCTGAAAAAAATGGAACCCTAGAAGAGCAAATCATGTTAAGAGACAACCCCAGTTTCCTGTAGTCCTTTGATGAGAGAGGCAATGTTTCCCAAATGGACATACTTCCTAAGAAGACAGTTGTCAGAAGGGGGAGTAAATATATGGAGTACATTGTATCTCTGGTAAATTCATTTATATTTTGTTCTTAATTTTGTTTTTTCAGGACTCTCCCAGTTTTAGCACTAAAAGTCCTGCATCCCAGGAAACCTCTCTGTCCCAGGCAAAGCAAGACAGTTGGTCACCCTGTTCTTACTGAGCATTTTCTCACTCTCCTTTATTACCTGACTATACTAGACCAAAAAGGAGCTCTGGTGGTGCAGTGTCTAAGACATTTGACTGTTAACCAGAAAGTTGGTGATTCAAACCCACCAGCCACTCTGCAAAAGGAAGACTGGGCAATCTACCTCTAAAGATTTACTGTCTCGGGAACCCAGTGGGAGTCACTCTAAGTCAGAATTGACTTGATAGCAGTGGGTTTGGTTTTCGGGTTTTATACTAGACCAAAGAAAAGGAAGAACTGTGTAACAAAACTCTCTTCTAGTTGTTCAGGCTTCCTTGTGAGATGATGTCTTAGTTACCCAGTACTGCTGTAACAAATGGTAACACAAATGTGTGGCTTTAACAAAACTTATTTTTTTCCCCTCACTTAAGGAGGCTATAAGTCTGAATTCAGGGCATCAGCTCTATCAAGTCTTCTGTCTCTCTCTTTCTCTCTCTTTTTTTTTTTAATT
>NW_006921608.1:18588109-18603360 GCF_000298275.1 Orycteropus afer afer | reverse complement strand
CTCCAGATAGGCAAAAGTCTACAGCTCAGCCCTCCTTCCTCTTTGCTGCTTCCCCTTTTATTCACCAGACACCAGAGCAATCCTCCATGCAGTCCTTGGCTAGCAGGGCTGAATTTTAGGTTAATTCTTAGGTCTTACCACCACTCTGCAATATCCAAGCTGTCTGTGCCGTCAGGATCACTGCCAGACCACAGCTCCGTATGTCTCCTTTTTTGGTGTTTTCATGCAAATTCTTCTGCTAGTTGGAGTTTAGTCAACTTCTATATTCTTCCCTTCAAAGCTCAGGGGTCCCACATTATCTTCTATATCTGTGTTAATTAGTTCCCCTTTTCTTTGTTGAAGAGGTTCTGTGCAGTCTTTCTGCCTATTCCACCATCTTACTGGAACTCCCATCTAGTTCTTCTGGTCTCCGGGTTGTGGAGGCTGTAATCTGTGCTCCATTAGTTCTTTAATTGTTTCTCTGTGTCTTTGATTTTCTTCACTCTTTGCTTGAGATTGGAAAATACCAATATTTGCATCTTAACTCTCAGATTGTTAAGACTTCAGTCACTACTTACCAAAGTAGGATGCAGAACATTGTCTTTATGGACTATGTTATGCCAGTTAATTTTAGGTAGTCATTTTATTGTCACCCCCTCTGACACTGTCATCTCATACCCTCTACAGTGATGCCACTGTCTACCTGCAAGGCAGTTGGGGGGCAGGATTTCTATTTCAGTGGAAAGATTGGAATTTATGATTCTGAAGGTCTTCCCTACTCTACAATTTAAAAATTCTAAATGGCTCCCAAAGAGAAACATCAAAGCTTTAGATGGACATCCAGGAATCTTAAATTCTGGTGGTTTTTGGTGTCCTGTGTGTGTTTTACATTTTTATGTTAACTTGGTTTTTATCTTGCCTAGAGATCTACTGTATGAATTAATATAATGCTGTCCTATTTTATAACACAGTATATATAGTCATGCACCACATAGCATCTGTTTGAGGAATATCCAACTGCATATGCATCCGTGATCCCATAAGGTTATAATACAGTTCAGAAGTCCTCACTGAAGAATGGGATGTAGTGAATGCATCAGCTTCCTACATGACACATGTATCTCGTGTCTCTTGTATGCAAAGTGATTGCATTGCTGAGCATAGCATGATACAGTACATATATAATGTATGTTACATATATCTTGACAGTCATAATATATATATTATTGACTTATATTAACTAAAAGAACAAAAAGGGAGCTCTGGTGGCATAGTGTCTAAGGAATTTGACTGCTAACCAGAAGTCTGGCTATTCAAACCCACCAGCCACTCCTCAGAAGGAAGATTGGGCAATTTATCACAACCGTGATTCCTGCCTGCACTTTGATGTCATCCACCCTTCACACATTCAGGAGCTCATACACATTTCACAGCTGTGTCAAGAGAGGCTTCAAGATGCTGAGAAGACAGATGTGCCAAGGCTACAGTGAGATTGTGTGGCATAGCCAAAAATGAAAAAGTCAGAAGTCTAGCTCTGAGGCGTTTTTTCAAATGGCTAGACACTACTCCCTCATTGGAATATACTTGGGTTCTATGCCTTATTTTATAATACCATTGTGATAGTTGGAGCTGTGTGTCAACTTGGCTGGACCAGAATTCTGTGTGGTTTAAGCAATTGTGATATGGGTTGTTCCAATGATGGGATCAGATGTATATGTTTTGAGCAGCCAATCAGTTGAAAGGGAGTTTCTCTAGAGGGATGGCCTGCTTCCAGTATGTTTATGGACTTCCTGGGAAAAGAGACACTCTTTTGTAAATCAGGATTCTGTTGCGCTGCCTACAACTGTCCGTGAGTGAACAATCCACCATTTGGCCTGGAGATCTTGGATTTATCATTCGTTGGAGTCAACAGCCAGTATATTTCCTGCCAACCTTGAGCTTGTCAGCCCCTGCAGCTGTGTGAGTCAGGAAAAGCCTCCAGGTTGATGTTTGATCCAAGAACTTTGGATTTGCCAGCTTTTATAAGTGTGTGAGCCATTTTCCTAAGATAAATTTCCCTTTCTCTCTCTATACAAGCTTTACTGGTTTTGTTTCTCTAAAGAACCTGGTCTAACACAGCTATGAAGGTGTCTTCTTCCTGCTGGAGCATCACAGCCTTCCCTGCCACCATTGTGGGGCTTGGAATAGTTGACACTCCAGAGTAGATGAAGTTCTTCTCCTCCCTTGTCCTCTCTCTCCATACTTCTGTCTGCATGAATCTCTCTTGAATTCTCTAGATGGTAGATTATTCTGATATTTGTTTTAGAGGAATAGAGGAACTTATACAATGCGTAAAGATGTTTACAAGTACATAGAGGGATATGAATCTATATTAAGAGGTAATGGTGTAGTGATTAAAACATTCAGCTGCTAACCAAAAGGTTGGCAGTATGAATCCACCAGCCATTCTATGGGAGAAAGATGAGGCAAAGATTTACAGTGTTGGAAACCCTATGGGGCAGTTCTACTCTGCCCTAAAGTGTTGCTATGAGTTGGAATTGATCTGATGGCATTGGGTTTGGTTTGAATTTTCTTGGGAATTCATGTCTTGTGGTGTATCTATGGAGCTGTCAGAGACTGGGATTTGGGAACAATATACATTTTTTCTTTCTGTGTTTAAATTGAGCTTACCCTCCTTCAATTACCAGAGGAATTTCTTGCTTTGCTGAACCCAGTCTTTCCTGAACTTAATCTGTTCCCCCGCCTTTTTTTCTCTTTGTCACTCTTCTTTCTCCTACCCTAGATGATAGAATCTTCTTTTAATGTTATTATCAGCTCTCCCATTCACTCATCAAACATTTATTGAGCACCTACAACATGCCAGATGCTGTGCTGGCTTGAGAAAATAAAACAAAACATGTTGCTATTGTATCCTTGAAGAGCTCACTTTGCACATGGTGGTGGTGAGACAGGGAGATGGAAATACCTCCCCAAACAACAAACAATATAATTTGATAAGTCTTCCAAGTTCTGTACTAAAAGTCATTTAGATTTTTCTAGGCTGCACAGAGCCACAGCTAGCTGTTGGTTGCTCATTAACATGATCTGCTGGTCATTTCACATGTTTGCCCTGATGACGTGAATTTAACTACCTAGAAGATGAACCCCTTCATGCTCATATCTGCCTTCTGATAAACCAGATCATCAGAAAGATTTGTATTGAACTACATCAGTCATGGCTTTCTGTCTTAGGTTGCATTCTCTAGAGAAGTAAAAGCAGTGAACCTTATATATGTATATCTGTATATAAAACCAAAACTAAAATCACTACTATTGAGTCAATTCCCACTTGTGATGACCTCCAACGGGATTTCAAGGCTGTAAATCTTACAGAAGTAGACTGCCTCAACATTCTTCCATGGAGCAGCTGGTGGGTTTGAAGTAGAAACCTTTTAGTTCGCAGCCAAATGCCTTAACCACTGCACCACCAGAGCTCCTTATATCTATCTATGGAGAGATTTATCTAAAGGGAATGGCTCACATGGTTGTAGAGGCTGGCAATTCCAAGTCCATGGGTCAGGTGTAAGGCTGGAGGCTTCTTCTGGCTCATGTAGCTGCAAGAATGGCAGGTAAGATGGCAAGCTTCTGGCTCACAGGCTGTGGAGGCTAATGAATCCTAAGATCAGTACGCAGTATGGCAGGCCTCTGGCTGAAGTCTAAAGAACTGGAAGTCAGATGATGATGAGCCAGATGCAGGATCCAGATTGAGCAAAAAGCCAGAGATCTTTGCCAGAATATCCATATATATTAGATATAGGCCACGCCCTAAGGAAACTCCCTGTCAACTGATTGGCTGCTCATAGCAGATCTCATCATTGAGGTAAATACATTATGTCAAGTTTCATCATGGGGGATGACTACATCATTATATCACTGCCAAACCACTGAGAATCATGGCTCAGCCAAACTGACGAAAGAACCTTAGCCCTTACAACTTCTATAGATGTGACTTCTGACCTTTGCTTTTGCATAATGTCATGAGCTCATATTTTGGGACATTATTAAAACATTCCTATGATACTTGTCACTGTGTTTATTGTAAGAAGTTTTTATTATTATTATTTTAAATACTTTATACAGTGTCTTCTCTATCAGGACCTATTGGAAATTATTTTTTCCCCCAGGGTCAGAATTAAAATAGTCATACAATTTTGGAGAACTGATTTATTTTTAGCTTATGGAGATTGTCAGCCTTTTAACTGATTGTGTTTACCATTTTGCACTGGGTTTTAATAGTCACAGAGTTCAATCACTCCCTTTCAATATTTATATCCCCTCAAATGAGTGTCTAATCCAGTGTTTTTGCAAAGATTTAGACTCTACTGACACTGCGTTTCACACTGTGACCTAGTGCACATGCATGTCTATATGTGTGTGTATGTATGTGTGTGTTGTTGTTGTTGTTAAGTGTCGTCGAGTCGTTTCCAACTCATAGCGACCCCATGCACAGCAGAACGAAACACTGTCCGATCCCACGCCAGCCCCACTATCCCTGCTATACTTGAGCCCATCATCGCAGCCACTGTGTCAATCCATCTCGTTGAAGGCCTCCCCCTCTTTCGTCGACCCTCCACCCTACCAAGCATGACATCCTTCTCCAGGGAATGGTCCCTTCTTACAACATGACCAAAATAGGTGAGACGAAGTCTGGCCATTCTTGCTTCCAAGGAGCATTCTGGCTGCACTTCCTCCAGGACAGATCTGTTAGTTCTTTTAGCAGTCCACGGTACTTTCAGCATTCTTCGCCAGCACCACAACTCAAAAGCATCAACTCTTCTTCGGTCTTCCTTATTCATTGTCCAGCTCTCACATGCATACAAGGCGATTGGATTGTGTGTGTATATAAGAATATTTCTTACTATTGCAGTTCTACCTGATATTTTTAATTCTATTCTATTTAGTTTTGTTTCATTTCATCCCATTCTATTAAAATTTAAAAAATATATACCAGTCACAACTCAGTAAATTGATCATAACCCTTTAGTGAGTTGTGACCCACAATTTGAGAAACACTGATCCAATCCTTTTCCTTAAACACTTCTAGCTACAGATAACTGACTACTTCCCAAGGAAGTCTATTTTATCATTAGAAAATTGGAGCTCTTCTTTCAAATGAGCTTAGATCTGCCTCCTTATAAGGTAGATTGTTTCCAGTGATACTCCTAGTTTCATCTCTCAGAGTTATTCAGAACAATCTGATCCTTCTTGTTCCTAGCTGCCCTTCCATATTTGAGAGAATGTATCCCACTGAGAACTTCTCACTCCCTCCTTATATTTGATTGTGGCCCCAGTAAGAGACTTGGCAGTCAGATATCAATAGCTGAAGCAATGTGTAGGGCCAGGGCAATTATAAATGTTCCTTGAAGTGTTTGAGTACTTTGAAGGAAAGTGTTACTTTAAAAAAATGTGCTCAATTTAACTGAACAATTGCCCCAATTCCCTACTTTATTTCAGCTGTGGAAAACCTGGTCCAACTTCTGCTACATATTGATTTTGCTCAAAGGTGGCAAGTGACAACACAGCCATTACATAAATGACATGAGAAAATAGCCTCCTTCCCCTAAGGTATTTAGCACACTCCACAGATGGCAACGACCTAATTTCAGCCCAAAGAAGAAACAAGTGAAATCATTCACTCAATTACTTTCATTGGGTAGAGGCAGCATGGCTCTCTTAGAAGAAAAAAATCCCTTCCTGAAACTGCCATGCATGGGTAATTTCATTACAACAGAGTTCCAGTCACCTCTTGTTTTCTTAAACTTGTATTATTGAAAGATTAGTCTTCTGTTTATGGTTACATTGCCAAGTATCCAAAGCAAAACTCTCTCCTTCCTTCATTCGGAGTTAATCGAACTGAAAGGGACATGGCATTACGAAGGCCCATGGCCCTATGAGATCAGAAGAATTAGTCTGTACCACTTAGGATAGAAATTTTTGAAAGAAGTTAGAACAAATTGACAAAGATTGTTTAGCTCAGAATACAGAGATCAGAATATAGTTCAGAAAGACTTTATTATAACTTCATGTTGTAATGGGAAAGATTAAATGTTGTATGGCTGAATAGTAGGACTCACTTAGGAGATGACGAATGCCAATGTTGAGAGGTGATGGAGGGTACTTAACTTTGTTCTCAATTCCTACATGCAAAACTAAACTGAAGAGCAAAATTGTGTCCTTGAAGGAAAGCTCTGAAGGGAATGATTCTCAATTGACAACAAATTCTCCAAATACATTGGTAGTGAGAGGCACATCCTTCTTATGTACAATCAATCGTTTAGCTGTTTTCCATAGAACTTTAATTGAAGCTCAAAAATAAAACTAAACTGATGAAGGTGGACTAAGTTAAGAAGCGACAAGTATATTCTGGTTCCAGAGAATTTCAGTTTTGAGGTAGTTCTTTGATATTTTCAGATGGCTTTATTTTCAAGTAGTTTCATTCAGAAAACACACAGAGAAAGAACAATACTTCCATAAGCAATCTTTTTTCTTTTCCTAGTTCTCTGTTTATCTTTCATATTTCTAGTTTGCAACATGTCAGTCTGTTTAGTCTATTCTTGGCTAAGCTTTCTTACACAATTTCTTCACCAATGTGAATTTAGGCATTTCAATTTGTAGCTTTTGTGAGAGGAGCCAACCAAGAGTTTTATTGAAGTCTTTGATAAGGTCTAAGCCTTTGACAACATAAGGTCAAGGAAAAGAGAAAAGGTATCAAATGGGAGAAGAACCAAAATCTGTGAACTTTCCCTTGATAACACTTATCTGTAGAGAATGAAGAGTTCCTGGTCATATGATTGGGAAGAGATAACTTTCTTTGAAGGAAAAATCCTGCTGATTAACATTAAAGGTGCTCTCAACTGGATGGAACTCTCAAAAAACATGGAGGACAAAATCACATGGTGATTCTGGAAGGATAATGAATGCTCTTGGCTTAGTTTCTCGCTCTCCATCTTTCCCTATTGCTTTGAAATGGTTGTGAAAAATCAGTTTTGAGCAAACTTATTGTAGGAGTAATAAGCTGTTGAACTGAAAGCTGAAAGTATCCTGTACATGAGCTTTGCTTGACTTGCACAATGTTAAAATATAAAAACATCCATCTATGATAAAAACTAGGAGCTCTGGTAGCATAGTGCCTAAGGCACTTGACTGCTAACCAGAAGGCTGGGGGTTCAAACCCACCAGCCACTCCTCGGAAGGAAGGTTGGGCATTCCTACTTCTGTAGTGATACTGCCTCGGAAACCCAAGTCGCTATGAGTTGGGGCCGACTCGATGGCAAACAACAACAACAACAATGATAAAAACTCTCAGAAAAATAAGAACAGAGAATTTCCTCAACTTGAGAAACTTCCTCTACAAAAAGCCTATAGCTCATTATACAGAAAGTGAAAGACTGAATGTTTTTCCCCTATGATCAGGAAAAAAACAAGGATGTTCACTCTCAGCTCTCTTTTTCAACACAGTGCTAGAAGTTCTAGCCAGTGCAATTGGGCAAGAAAAGGAAATGAAAGGAGTAAGTATTGGAGAAGAAGAAATAACACTATTTCTATTTGAAGAGGACGTGATTATCCATGTAGAAAACCAAATGAACCTACCAAAATATTTGTTGTTGTTGCTGTTGTTGTGTGCCATTAAGTCGGCCCCAACTCATAGCGACCTCTCCTTGGGTTTCCAAGGCAGTATCACTATGGAAGTAGATTGCCCAATTTTCCTTCTGAGGAGTGGCTGGTGGGCTTGAACTACCAGCCTTTTGGTTAGCAGTCAAGTGCCTTAGGCACTATGCTACCAGAGCTCCCTAAAATATTTCTAGAACTAATAAATAATTTTTTGCAGGGTCATAGGGTACAAAATAAATATACAAAAATCAATTATATTCCAATATAGTATCAATTAACATGTGGACACTGACATTACAGTGTCTGAAATACAATTTCTAAAAAAATACTTAGGCATAAATCTAACAAAACATGTACAGTACTTATATGCTGAAAACTAGTGCAAACACTGATGAGATCAATCAAAATATACCTAAATAAATGGAGAGACATGCCTTGTGCATAGATTGGAAAATTCAGTATAGTACATATATGAGTTACCTCCAAATTGACATGTAGATTTAATTCATAGCAATTCCTATCAAAATCTCAGCAAGATTTTTTTTTTTGTACATGTAGAAAAGATTATTCTAAAATTTATATGAAAGAGAAAGGAATTAGAATACCTACAATTTTGAAACGAATACAGTGGGAAGATTCAGTTTACCCAATTTGATTTTTTTTCTTTTAAAAAAGTTTTAGTTTTAATGTATTATTTTGAACAGATAACAAGTTCACATGGTTTAAAATTCAAAGGCTACAACAGGACATAAGCAAAAGATCTCCCCTTACCTTGTCTCTAGCCATCTTGAAGCATCAGTGGTGCCAGTTTCTCGTGTTTCTGGAAAGGGGTGGAGGCTCTGTAGCCCTGAGGAGTCCCAGGGTGGAGCTGAGGCCCTGGAGATGACCTCTCATCTGGCCCTGGGAGTAACTGCCCCCTTTGTGGGCCTGGCCTTCCCTCTCCTGCCCTATCTTCCCTAGCTGAGCCCTAGGGGAAGCCCTTCTGCATCTTCAGTGCCACCAGTGACCAGCATCATTTCTGATTGAGGCTGAAAGTGTGTCAACAGCTTCCACAATCCTTTCTGACTTGGCTGCATCTGGCTAACTTAGGTTCAAATTTGGGGGCTTCAGCCTGACCCATGGTCTCCTCCATCCCCTGAGACCCAAGAGACCCACGACTGCGTGAGGTTTGAGCTCCCTACATGGGGTGTTAGAACCTATGCCAAATGTGCACTGACCCACAGATGGCACTGATAGGGATGAACCTGTACAGCCAGCTGTTCAATCCCATCAGCCCCAATAACTGAGCGGCAGCAAGTCTTGTGTTGGGGAATCAGGACAACTACCTAAATCCTTGCCTCTCAGCCACTAGCTACACTTCCAGGGCTTTGCTGACATTTGGGAGCTCCTGAGTGTCTCTGCAAACCCGTGGAAGGCTATCTGATCCCTCTCTTCTCTTCCTTGTAGATTCTTGGGGCCACACTTTGCTAGGGGCCCCCTACACTGGAAATACCCTATGGTAGTTAAGGTTGTGTGTCAATTTGGCTGGGTCCTGGTTTTGCTTGGATTGGCAGCTAGATATAGTTAATCCCCATGATGAGACTGTAATCACCTCCATGGTAGAATCTGCTGTGAGCAGCTAAGTAATTCAGGGGAGTTACCTTCAGGGTGTGGCCTTCTTGCAGTATATATGGAGAAGCTTTGGAAAAGGTCTCGAGGCTTTTTGTACATTTTGGATGGTGCATTTGGCTGAACCTTCATCTCTAGTTCCTGGACTTGAACTAGTGGCCTGTGGTGTTGCCTTCCAATCTTGGGATTGTTCTTGCACTTGAACGAGTGGCCTGCTGTTTTGCCAACTGATCTTGGGATTGTGCCATTTTACCTGTCAGTCTTGGATTTGTCAGTTTCAGCAGTCAGTAGCTGTGTGAGTCAGAAGAAGCCTCCAGCTCCAGTGGTCCTGGAATAAGAGACTGAGCTGAAGCCCAAGGTCGAGGGGCCTTCACCCAGTCCCTAGAGCTGGCACTCTCAATTTGGACTTTTTGCCTCCTAAACTGTAAAAGAACAAGTTTCTGTTTGTTAAAGCCAAGCACTTGTGGTGTTTCTGTTATAGTAGCACTACACAATTAAAACACTCCTTGTATTCCGCACCTCTTGTCTGGAGTCATTAGTCTTCATGAACAGAGTCCTTAGGGCTCCTCCCTCACCTGGTCCAGGCTTGTTCTCCAGCTGGTCCCTAAGCTGAAGTGGTTCAGGTCCCAGTCCCTGGTGTTCTACCCTCCTTTCTGTGGTTTCTCAACTTTTGTGAGTAGTGGTCAGTGGCTGTTGGCAGTTTGCTAGAAGGGTTTGAAGATAGCCAGAAAGCCTGGGAATCCACAGTAATTGGTAGAAAACTTGGCCAGAAATGTTGATTGTCTGTTCTCTGATTGTCTGTTCTCTGACATCAGTCTGTCCAATTTCAAGACTTATTGTATAGCTGCAGTAATCAAAACTGTGTCATATTGGCAGGAAGATAGGCACACAGATCAATGGAATAGAATAGAGAGCCAAAAAACAAACCCACACAGATATTCCCAACTAATTTTTGACAAAAGTGCAATAGCAATTCAGTGGAGGAAAGATAGCCTTTTCAACAAATGATGCTGGAACAACTAGGCATCTATAAGCAAGACAATGAACCTTACACTTTATATAATTATTGACTCAAAATGGATTATGAACCTGAATGTAAAATTATTATTAAAAACAAACAAAAAAAGAAAATATTTGGGATCCAGGGGTAGGCAAAAATGTTCTCAGTCTTGATATAAAAAGCATATTAATAAATGGAAAAATGGACAAATTGGATTTTGTTAAAATTTAAAAACTTATGCTATGTGAAAGACCTTGTTAAGAAGATGAAAAGACAAGCTACAGACTTGGAGAAAATATTTGTAAACTACATTTCTGACAAAGAATTATATTTAGAATATAAAAAGAAATCTCAAAACTCAATAGCAAATAAAACAAAGCACCAACAAATAAGGAGAATGAACAAAAGATATAAGGAAACATTTCATCAAAGAATATATACAGATGGCAAAGAAGAACATGGAAAGGTGCTCAACATCATTAGCCATTCCAGAAATTTGAATTAAAAACACAATGAGATATTACTACCAGACCTCAAACTGGTTTGAACTGGCTGATGGAATGAAGTTGGGACAGACCCGAATTTTTAAAATTTGGGTAAAGCTTTTAAAGTTTGGGTGACGCAGAGTGGTAACCTGGAATAGGAAAACTATGGGTCAAAGCCCTGGCATGGGAGACTCAGAAGAGGGGTAGTGAGGCCTTTTAGGAGCCTGATGTAAGAGACGGGGTTATTGTTAGAACCACGGAGAGTGACACTATTCAAGAGTAGAGATCAGCTGGCAGACTTTGAGGGGGCACCATTGTTTCCTAGGAGCTCTGGTGGCATAGTGCCTAAGGCACTTGATACAGAAGGCTGGCGGTTCAAACCCACCAGCCACTCCATGGAAGGAAGGTTGGGCAATCTACTTCCATAGTGATACTGCCTCAGAAACCCAGGAGGGGTTGCTAGGAGTCAAGTCGGACTCGATGGCACATAACAACAACAACAACAACATTTCCTACTCTGACGATTAAGAAAATTTTTTCCCCCCAGATTAAGAAATTCAGTTGCTATGCAATGTATACGCTGCTCTTGTTTTCTGAGAGGAAGATCATGTTTCTAGCAGGGTGCTGACACGTAATTTTTTCTGTTTTCATTATCACTCTGGTATGCTCATATTTTACAAATTTGGGTGTGTTCATGTTTTACTTCATCGGTCAGGATTGAACTGGGAAGAGCTGGTCAAAGCCCTGATTACTACACATCTATCAGAATGGCTAAAGTAACAAAAAAAAAGAAAAGAAAAAAAAGTGACAATGTCAAATGCTGGCAAAGATGCAGAGGAACTGGATCATTCAAACATTTTGATGAGAATGTAAAATGGCACGGCCACTCGGAAAAACAGTTTTGCAGCTTTTTAAATAAATGTAAAGATGCAACTACCAGCAATTGGACCCATGACCATTTGTTCCAGAGAAATGGAAGTTTATGTTTACACAAAAACCTGTACACAAATTTAGTAGCAGCTTTATCCATGACAGCCAAAAAATTAGGAACAATCCAGACATCTTTAAAGGGGTGAGGGGTTAAATAAAACAGGGGTAGGTACATCCATATCATCGAATACTACACAGCAACCAAAAAGGAACAAACTGCTGATGCATGTAACAACCTAGATAAACCTCCAGATAATTATACTGAGTAAAAAAAAGCCAATCCTAAAAGCTTGCCTACTGTATGATTCCATTTCTATAACATTTGTCACTTATGAAATGAAAAAAATAATAGAAATGAAGAACACATTAGGGGTGGCCAGGGGTTAAGAAGGAGATGGGAGCAGGAGAGCAGTGATGTGGCTTTGAAAGAGCAACATGAGCGATCCCTGCAGGGCTGGAGCTGTTACGCATCTTGACCGCATCAATGTCAGTACCCTGGTTGTGATACTCTTCTGAAAGTTTGTAAGATTCTGCCTTTGTGGGAAACTGAATGACAGTGCTTAGGATCTCTTTGTATTATTTCTTACAACTGTGTGTGAATGTACAATCATCTCAAAATAAGTTTATTTTTTTTTAAAAAAGCATTTAGACAAGGCATGTGGTCTTCAGTTCACCAGAGTCTCCGCTATTTTCAATAGTTTCACATCTAGCTGCCTTTTTACATTTTTTGTTGTTGTCTGTCTGGCACCTGTAAGTATGCCAGTGAAAAAAAGAAAAGAGAATGACAAGAGCTTGCTGTTAAGATCTTAAGGCATCCAAACTGACAAAATACAGAGAACTAATGTCATGTGGAGCTTCTCTGTTAGGGAAAGACAAAACCTTTTTGGGAAACTGAGAAAGCTGTAGCATTTTGTAAACATTGTCTTCTCCTAACAGTTCAGAGATCCCAGTGGAGAATGGGACCATATTTATCTTTACATATTATGCTATTCATGATCTCTGTGTGTCTCTCTCCTCCATTAACTTGCCTGAGAGCAAGGACCATGAATTGTTTATTTTATTCATTCTTCCTCCTTGTGGAGTTCTTGGGTGGTAAGCATGGTTTAGCTTGATGCTAACCAAAAGGTCGGTCATTCAGGTACACCCACAGGACCTTGGAAGAAAGGCCTACTTCTGAAAAATCGGGCATTGACAACCCTATGGAGTACAGCTCTACTCTGATGCACATGGGGGTGCCATGGGTCAGGATCAACTCATGGGAACTGGTTTGCTTTTGCTTTCTTTCTTGAATCTAGCATATAGACTTGCTCCAACATTTAACAGAGGGGAGAACAGATTTTTAGGCTGTTAAGTAACACCACATGATTATCAGACTAACCACAAATGCCCCTAATCTGGTAAACACCTTTCTAACCTTATTTTACACCTTTTCCTCCATGTGCCTAATGATTTAGCAAAACAACACTGCTCCAGGCTGCATATCCATGCTAGGGAGTTTTCTCACCTCACTGCCTTATCCCATACCATTTTCATTCCTCTGTCTGGAATTCCCTCCTCCTCCAACCTCACAGTCCAAATCCTATTGATCTTTTAATGTTCAATTTAAAGGACACCTCTTCCAAGAAGTCTTCCATGCTGCAAATACTATTTCCTTCCCGTGAATTTCTTTGCAGCTTGTCTGAACCTGGGTTTGCCTACCAAACCCATTGCCATAGGGTCAGTGTTGACTCATGGCAACCACCTGTGTTACAGAGTAGAACTGGTCTCCATAGGCTTTTTCTGGTTGTGGTCTTTACAGAGGCACACCATCAGGCCTTTCTTCTGTGGTGCCATTGGATGGGCTTGAACCAATAACTTTTGGTTAGTAGTCTAGTACAAACTTTGTGCCACTCAGGGGCCTCTTGACCCATAAATGTGCACAGAAAGAAAAAATCCAAACCTGTTGCTATCAAAAGGAGCTCTGGTGGTGCTGTGGTTAAACCATTGGACTGCTGTCCAAAAGTTCAGTGGGCAGTTTGAACCCGTCAACCACTCCATGGAAGAAAGATGAAGCAATCTGCTTCCGTAAAGATTTACAGTCTAGGAAATCCTGTGAGGCAGTTCTACTCGTCCTATAGGGTCACTATGAATTGGAATCAACTCAATGGCAGTGAGTTTGGTTTGGTTGCTGCCAAGTAAATTCCCATTCATAGTAACCCTATAGGACAGAGTAGAACTGCCCCATAGAATTTCCCAGGCTGTAAATCTTTAAAAAGCTGACTGCTACATCTTTCTCCTGCACAGTGGCTGGTGGGTTTGAACAGCTGACATATCAGTCAACAGCTGAGCTTCTAACCATTGCACCATCTACCAGGGATCCACATTATGGCCTTAGAGTAGCCAAGTAAAAGTGATAGGAAGCTAGAAAGGAAGCCTGAGAGTGGGTCAGAAGCAATCGCTGACAATGTTAAAATGTTGCAAGGTTGTAATGCTGATTTTAAGTGGCATTGGTAGAGATTAGGCCGCTCACCACAGCCAGTTTCACTGTAAATCATGTAACAGATTTTGTAGAAATGCCAAGGTAGTAGAAGTCTGCTTAAAATGCAGAACTCCAAGAAACGCTTGACTTGAAACATTGTTTACTTTCTTCATTAGGAGCTAAGGGGAAGCAAGTACAAGGCAGCGGGTAGCAATTACCTAATATCTTTGCAGAAAGAGAGATTTTTCAAAATGTGCTTTTCTCACTAATCCTTCAGGGGAAATGAGGTTTATTTATGGTGTCAGAAGAGAACAAGGCATTAATAGTAAAAGATTTTATATGACTTCATGTTTTGGGGAAAGTCATTTGTTTACCAATCTGATCCAATCAAACCCAAAGGTATTTAATACATTCCAGATTTGAATGTCACCTGGTCTTTCACCCAAATTTCAGATTAAAGGAAGTAATTATGATAGAGTGTATACGTTGCTGAAAGAAGATATAGATTATACATATTTCCAGTAAAATGAAAATCTTAAGAGTTGGACCATCCTACAGTCTAGGGAAAGAATGGAATAATTAAGTACATTTCTTTCTTCCTCAGCTTTTTACTAAATTATATGATAATGGAGATATCCAAAGTTTCTTAAATATTTTGCTTGATAATTCAGGATAACAGTCTTTTGGCCAAGAAGTAATTATTTATATAAGGCAAACAGAGTGAAGCACAGTTTTATGAAAATAATTATATTAGTCTTATTCTCTTCCATTTGCTTATTATTGTTGTTAGGTGCTCTTGACTCAGTTTTGACTTATAGAATGACTCCTTATGACAGAGTAGAACTGACCATAGAGATGACACACAATAACAATAACAACAACAATCTGTACAGAAGCACATCACCAGGTTTTTTGTCCTAGGGAGCTACTGGGTGAGTTCGAACTGCCAACCTTTGGTTAGCAGCTGAGAGCTTGACAGTGTACCACCAGGGCTCCTTCTCCAGTTGCTGACCAATGCTTAAAGAGGATCTCTGGTCGTTAAGAATGGCATCTCATGTTAGGACAAAGCTTTGCTTTCTTCACAATATGTCTCCACACTTTATTTCATCTGATCTTCTTTGTGATTCAAGCAGAGTTTATT
>NW_006921608.1:18585752-18586934 GCF_000298275.1 Orycteropus afer afer | reverse complement strand
GGAAACCTTGTAGTCTCATATAATATTTGTCCTTTTGTGACTGACTAATTTCACTCGGCATAATGACCTCTAAGTTCATCCATGTTATGAGATGTTTTGCAGTTTCATCATTGTTCTTTAACATTGTATAGTATTCCATTGTGTGTATGTACCATACTTTGTTGATTCATTCCTCTGTTGATGGGCATTTCCATCTTTTTGCTATTGTGATGCAATGAATATGGGTGTACATATATCTGTTTGCGTCACTGATTTTACTTCTCTAGGATATATATTTAGCAGTGGGATTACTGGATTGTATGGTAATACCATCAGTTCTTGATCATATGCTAACTCCTGAAATGGTTGAACATCGACCAGTTCTTTTTGGTACAGTGACTCTGTGTATTCTTTCCATCTTCTTTTGATGCTTCTTATGCCTTTTGGTCTAGCTGCCTGGATTTAAGCTGCGTGGCATTACTCTCCCATTTGCAGATGAGGTGTCTGAAGTTCAGTAAGTTTAAGCATCTTGGCCAAGGTGAAATGCCTGGGAAGCTGGGGTTACAGCACACACACTGAACAGTGGGGACAGGGGGATGCTCTAAGGTCTTACTCCATCCACATAAGTTAAGTTCCAGTTCCAGAACATCTAGACTCACTTGAGTATCACAACTTCCACCTTGAATGTTATGGGGAAGAGGTGACATGAAAGGAAGAACTTTGAATTCAAAGGCAGACAGTGTGCTGGGAGGGCAGTTTGCCTTTAGGATTCCCATCTGGGCCACCTACGCAAAACCTTGAGCTCAGAGCAGTCTCTGGTAAAGAGGCTGGAAATTGGGTCTCACTCTCTCTCCCAGTTTCTTCTCTTTGTCAGAGAAGACTTCCTCTCTGTTCTGAGTTCACAGTAATCTTTTCTATTTTCATGACTATCCGTAACTACTTGTTAGCACAGATAAATGTTGTAGCTAGGGAGGAAGCTTGTCCCAGGATGCTCTCATCTTACTCCCCTTCCTCTTTGCTACCATGCAGTCCAACATGTACACCCCTGAAAGTTATCTATATAAGTCCCAGGCCAAATTCCCCTTTGTTCTTTCACCCATGACATGCATTGAGGGGTGTGCATCCAAAACCAAACCAAATTCACTGCCATGGAGTCAGATCTGACTCATAGCGACCCCTCCTTGGGTTTCTGAGGTGGTATCA
>NW_006921608.1:18530367-18575435 GCF_000298275.1 Orycteropus afer afer | reverse complement strand
CTTAGTTGTTCCTATCCCCTCTGCACCTGCCTACCTCGGGCCCTGGACTTAAAATAGGGCTGCCCACAAATGAAAGGCAGCCTCACTTCCTTCAGTCCCTGGCCTTAATATCGAGCCACCTCCAAGTGAAAAGCAGCCTCCAAGCCCCAGGCCTGCCTACCTCAGACCCCTGCCTTTATATAGAGCCACTTCCAAGGGAAAAGCAGTCTCTAAGCCCCAAGCCCCATCTGTAGTATTCCCAATAGAAATATTCTCCAAAAGACCTCTTTCAAGTGATGAAGAGCAAAGATGTCTCCTTAGAGACTAAGGTACACCTAACCCAAGCCATGGTATTTTCAATCACCTCTTATGCATGTGAGAGTTGAACAATGAATAAGGAAGACTGAAGAAGAGTTGATGCTTTTGAGTCGTGGTGTTGGAGAAGAATGTTAGTGTGGTCTGCTAAAAGGACTAACAAATCTGTCTTGGAGGAAGTGCAGCCAGAATTCTCCTTGGAAGTGAGAATGGCCAGACTTCATCTCATCTGCTTTGGTCATGCTGTCAGAAGAAACCATTCTCTGGAGAAGGATATCATGCTGCGTAAAGTGGAGGGTCAACAAAGAAGGAGAAGGCCCTCAACGAGATGGATGGACACAATGGCTGCAATGATGGGCTCAGGTATAGCAAGGATGTGATGCTGACACAAGACTGGGCAGTGTTTCATTCTGTTATGCATAGAGTTCCTATGAGTCAGAGATGACTCGATAGTACCTAACAGAAACAACAACAATAGAAACATTTAGTAATTGTAGCCAGGTACTATCTAGTTCTTCTGGTCTCATGTTAGAGAGTTCAGGGAAACTATTAGTCCTGTAGCCCAGTTGTTGCTCTGATTCTTGGGTTTCTGTCTTCCTCTTTTGATCTAGGTGAATGGAGATCAATTGTTGTATCTTGAATGGAAACTTGCTGGTGGTTTTCTTTTTAGTGGATAAAATCCTGGATGGGGTAGGTAGTCCCAAGGGTTTATTCATTATTTTAATTTTAATTGATTCTGGTAGATTGCTTTCCATAAATGTTGTGGCAATATGCAAATGTATACAGGTTCACATACTCTGTAAGTTTAGATGTTGTGTCTTCTTTGTCTGTTGCCAATCTTATAGGTAAAAAAAGAAAGAAAGAAATCTCACTCTCCTTTTGATTTGTATTTGCCTGGCTACTAGAGCTCATTAATCTTTACATAGGTTTATAGATTTCATTTCCTAAAGGATGAATTGGCTATTTACAGCCTTCACCCACTTTTCTTTTGTGATGTTTGCCTTCTCATCAACTTATGGAGACTCTATATATTATGGACGCTTTATCATATGCATTGCATATATTACCTCCCTTTTTATCATTTGCCTTTTTGCTTTGTTTTTGGCATCACTAAAGGGTTATAAGCAGGGGAGTATCTAGATCTTATTGCATTTCTGAAAGCCCATTTTGTAAGTACAGTGAAGATTGATTGGAAGGAATAAGACTAGCATCAGGACAGCTATTAGTAGTGTGGAGGCTATTGTACTAATCTAGGAAGTGGATTAACTAGCTGGCAGTGGGAAAGGAGAGGAAAAAACAGATTTGAGATGATAAGGACACAAAATCTATATGATATGGCTAATTGGATGGTGGTTCCGAGGGAAACTGAGATTGACTTTCAGGTTGTTGACATGGGTGAGTGGGAGGGCATTGTTAGCATTTACTGAGAAGGCACAGATGCATGTGTGACAGTGACATCAAGTTTAGATTCAGATAGGAGCTTGGGTGCTAAGGGATAGTAAACTGTTGGGTCTTTGGGTCTAACACATAGGAGAGAAGGCTAGGCTGAGGCGAGATGACAAGAATTGGCAACACACAGATGTTGACTGCAGACATAGGAGTGAACCAAGCCTTTTTGGGGGAACAGGGATCTTGAGGGACACAGTCCTGAGGAGGGAGCCCATGGAAATGCATGTTTAAAGAGTCTCTGGAGAAAAGTTGCTGGTAAGGAAAATTTCTTCTTGCCTTGAGGCCCCAGAAGCCAGCCTGCATACACCAGAGGGAGGGGAGGCCACAGAGGGACCACTGTTTGCCTTGGTGATAGGACTACTGCCCTGAGGTGAGGTCTCCCAAGTCTGAGGAGATGGCTGTGATGGGAGTCACATCCTGTCCTGCAGAGAATTTTCTCCTTCTCCCTTCCTGCCACCTAGGCCAGGCAGAACCCAAGAATCCTCACCAGTTCTTCTCCCACTGAAGGGTGTCAGGCTGCAGTCTCACAGTGGCCATGTCTTTGCTTCATGTTGGCTTCCAGTCAAGAAACAAACACACCCACCACCTCCAACATCCTCTATTTTCCCCCAAAGGTCCCAGGTCTCTCTCTGACTGCCATTGTAGAGCTTAATTCACCACCTCAGTGAAAGGTGATGGAATCCTTCACTAGCTCACTACAGCTTCAAAGAGTGAAATGAATTGCCCTTAACGAAGTTCCAGTGAATGAGCTCACCCTGCATTTGGTTTTTGATTTAAAAGACCACTCTGTGAGATCTGGCCTGTCCTCCAAATATCAGAAAACTGGCTGCTGCCCATGTGGAAATATTTGTTGTGTAAACTGGATTGATATGCAGCAATTTTAAAAATGACTTATACCCAATTTTTGTCCAATGGGATTAAGAGAGTTCCAGGTAGTATAGAAAGAGAAAACTTCAATATTTGTCTCAGTTGACAGTGACATGGGTTTACAGAAGGACTTATGAATGTAGACATGATCTAAGAAGTCAACGTTTATGGAAGAACAACATACACTGTGTAAAACACCTGGTCTCTTAAACAGGAATTCGATACTTTCTCATTTATCCAAATATGACTTGGAGATTAACTCATAGTCTCTGGCTCAGGGGCTGTTTGTCTCTTCACTTTAATGCAATGTAAGTCTGGCACAAATTTAGGGCCATCCACAGTTTAAAACTACCATGGCAAGTGAGGCACAGTCATCAAATGTTATGATTAGAAGGGACTTTAAAGATCATCCGAGCCTACCCTCTGATTTTTCAGATGAGAAAACTGAGGAGTAAAAGCTGCCTATGATCACATGGCTAGATAATGACCTGACTGGATTTGGCCTGGGTTTCCTGATCTCTAGTCCTGTGGACTTAGTACACCGCCAGGCGGTAATCAGGAAAGAGTGTCTTGTGATTCCTGCTCTCCATCTGTTCCCTTCTCACCCCCAATGCTTCCAAATAGACTTGCAATGCTAATAAAACCATGGCCTTACTAATCAAACTCAGCCTTGGACAAGTCTGCTGGCTTGCTCTCCAAGCAGATGGCCGCTTGTAAGCTCATCCTACATAGATGTTTTGGGGCCTCCACTGACCTTGGCCATGAGCATTTGGATGATGACTCTGGCAGCCACGTGAAGGGTAAATAAGTAGTGAAGTGAAATGTAAAGAAAGTTGGGAAGCTGTTTTAATAGACCAGACATCATGAGATAATAAAAAGAGTGATCAACCCATAGGGGCTGTTCAAGGTTCACCTTTGCTTTTCCTCAACAGCTTTTTTTTTTTTTTAAATCTTGGCTCTAGTGACAAATGCAGCATATATGACACTCATAAAGGATGATTTTTAAAACACCTTTCTCCTCTATATAAACCAAATAATGAGCTGAATAACAGCGATGGCCAGAAAAGAAACATAGTAAAAATTTTTATTGTGCTGATGTTTGTACATATAATCAGAAGACATTCTGCTGGTGCAATGGTTAAGTGCTTTGTTGCTGTTTAAACCCCCAAGCTACTTTGTGGGAGAAAATACATGGTTATCTTCTCCTGTAAAGCCTAGGAAAACCTATGGCTCAATTCTTCTCTGTCATCTAGGGTTCTAAGAGTCTAAATGGACTTAACGGCAGACAACAACAACAACATATATAATCATGTAGGTAAAGAAACTGTAAAAATCAAGAAAGAACATTATAATACACAAAGGGAAAAAGTAATGGATTCATATTTTTAAATTAAATGAATGATTATTTTGTGGAACAAAGGAGACATTTGTATACATGTATTGGTTTGAAACTGTAAGGAAGCATAATATTTCAATTTCTGTTTTTGAGTCTTGTGCAAATTTGTTAATGACTTTGTCAACATTTATATTTTTTTGACTTTAATATCCATGTTTAATAGAATAGCCAAATTCATCAAGTTATCTTCACTCATAGTTGACGAAAGAAACTTTTTATTAATTTTAATTTCAAAATGTGTCTTTCATATGTAGGAACAGATGTGCAAATAGGGAAAGCTTACACAAGTTTGGTAAGTTTCTTAGAGTTTCATAAATATCTCAATCTTAATAAAATCTAGAAATTGCAATCCTGTTCATGTCTTTTTTGCTACAGGAATATTTCTAGTGGCTTTTAAATATCTTTCAGTAGAAACATTTTCACTAAAATACCTTCATTTGAGATTTATCATAACTTTCTATTACTTCTTGTAAATATTTCTAAAGTTTTATTCTGCAAAAATCAGAAAAAAAATTTTCTGATGACAGAGTACATTGACATTGTTAGAGCCCTGGGCTTAGAATGAGTGTCTGGTCCTTGGTGAAAATAATTGAGAGGTTCAGATAGTGCACTCTAATTGTTTCTGGGAATGTAAGACCAACATTTTAAATTACTGCTCCTGGATTCTTCAAAACTTGATGATTTTTTTCTAGGCAAATGTCAATTTCCTTCCATTTTGTTGTTGCATGGTTAATGCCTTCTTGTGTAGGGAGTCTTCTTGATGATGGCACATTGGTAAAGCGGTTGGCTGCTAACCAAACAGTTGTCAGTTTGAACCCTCCCAACAGCTCTGCAGAAGAAAGACCCAGTGATCTGTTTCTGTAAAAATTGTTGTTGTTGTTGTTGTTGTGTGCTGTCAAATTGATGTTGACTCATAGTAATCCTGTATGAGAGAGCAGAACTGCCCCCATAGGGCTTCCAAGGCTATAATCTTTATGGAAGCAGGTCACCTGATCTTTTATCCTGTGTACCCACTGGTGTGTTTGAAACACAGACCTATTGCTTAACTGTTGCACCACCAGGGCTCCTTCTATAAAAGATTACAGCCTAGGAAACCCTACGGGGCAGTTCTACTCTGTCACATGGGGTCTCTATGAGTTGAAAACTGACTCAACAGCACCTACTAGCAACAACAACATACTTTCTGTGGACTGATCTGAAAGGAACAATTTTAAAGACTGATGCTTTCTTACTATGTTCAGTGCTGATTCTTGTTGTTTGTAAATACTTCTGTGGCCAATTAACTCCATCTAAAGTGTCCCACCAGAAAGAAAAGATAACTAAGAAAAGAAAAAAAATCATCAAGGAGACAATAAAGTTTGGTTGCTCTTGTAATGCTGCCTTTTCTTTCAGATTGCACTGTACTTCAAAGGTTGAGATGAGCTTTTCAAAAATCATCATTACTGTGGGCATGGGTCCATAAAAAATCCTTCATGTTGCCTGAGAAAGCCTTTTCACCTTTATACCTGCATTCTGCAGCATTTTCCAACAGGGAGGTGGTATTAAAGGGAATGAATTGTTTGTTATCCCTCAAAGCTCCATAAAAGTAAAAACTTCAAGTGGTCACATAGAATGCCACATTTAAGTATTTTGAGTTCTGTTTCTTTGTCTTTACAATCACTGTGCTATCATTGTTTTTTGAACCTGTTATATGAATACAAGAATATGTCATACCATAGGACTGGAGAATCAAATTGTGCCCAAAGTGAGCTTGGAAGATTTTGAACCATTACCAACTTACTCTCAAAATGAATGTGTGTAGTTGAGTCTGGGTGTATTTAGTTTGAAAGTCTAATTAATTTCCATGTATAACATAATTTTTGGTTGATGAATAACTAATAAAAATATGCCAATTTGAAGCTTGCATATATATAAAGTTAAAACTCAACAGAAACTGTAACGATTGTTGGAAACTTAGACCAACTAAAGATTTTGTAGGAAACAGTAGCTTCTCATTGACATGGTTTAGAACTGCCAGCACATGGTGATCATAAAAAGCAGATCAACTTTTAGTCAATTTTATTATTGCTTTTGATTCTCTACAGAGAATGTGCCCACTGTAACCAAGTAGAATTCTTTCTTCCCTTCTCCCTTGGTCTGCCACTAACAGAGCTTATTCAGATGCTGACTGTGGAGGCTGTCTATGCATTTGGCTACTTTTCCCTTCTGCTTTTCATTTTTGTCTTGTCCATCAGAGACTATGCTTATCACCACATCTTTGGTTTCAATGAGGAAATGGTGGGAAAGGGGAAAGATGATTAAGTTGTCATGGCAGATGAGGCAATCACTGGACATCATGCCACCATCCTTCCTGGTCATTCCACTTCTCTTCTACAATTAAAGAAAAATTTCAGATTAAGTAATTCCACAAGTCAAGTCTGTGGAATTACTGCTAGCACGAAGCAAGGGCTCAATACATGCTTGCTATTAGTCATGGGCAATCAGAACAAGAGTCAGGTCATCTGGTTATGGCAAGTCCTTGAATGGTATTATTATTATTACACTTAGGTTCTTCCTTATGCTCTCATCTCACATGACTCTTTTGAACTTTAGAAGACCAAGTCTTCAGCAGAAGTTACTTTTTCTGTCATGGTCTTTGGAATCATAACATTCTATGTGTGAATATGAGGCTTTGTGAGGGAAAGACATTGTGACTTTCATAGTGGACATTGCTATCATGATGGTAGTGTCACGTCTGGGGTTGGGTCTTGGTCACTAAGGTTTGTTTTTGCAGGAACCTTTATCACCAACACATAGTGTATGATTTAAGTTCTGTGCATCCTTCCTCAGAATGCTGTTGTTGTCAGGTGCCGTTGAATTGATTCTGACTCATAGCAACTCCATGTGACAGAGTAGATCTGCTCTACCTTTACCCCTTGGCTGTAATCTTCACCAAATCAGATCACCAGATCTTTCTCTTGCAGATTTACTGAGTAGGTTTGAACCACCACGTTTTGATTAGGAGCTAAGTACTTAGCAGTTGTGCCACTAGGGCTCCTACTTATATAATTTCTTTTAGAGGAATCAGCACAAGGCACTGATCCCTATGAGACAGTGGTTACAGATGTTTCAAACGTTCAACTTTACCAAGCTGCTGTACAACTCCATCATCTCTAACATCAATTCCTCCTCCTCCACTCAATATTTTCCCTCACGTCTCAGGGGTCTGTATTTTCCTGTACCATCTCACAGAACTCACAAACTGCAAAGGAAATGGCTCATGCAGTGGTGGAGGCTGGCAAGTCCCAAATCCTTGGGTCAGACGTCAGTCTGAAGGATTCTCCTCACTCACGTGGTTGCAGACGTTGACAAAATCAAATTGAAACCAAATCGGCAGTCAGACAACTGGCTGCTGTTTCAAGTCCAGGGTTGACATGCTGATGAACAAAATGCAGGATCTGGAGCAAGAAAGTGACCTTTGCCAGAACATTCACACATATATACTCTCAAGAAAACTAACAGACAACTCACCTCAAAATGGGACCTTAACCACAGGCATAGAGGGGTAGGATTTACAATACATCACAGAATGGAGGACTGGGGCTAGAAGGGCCATATTAAGCAATTCACTGCACTGTAGCTCCTCTCCTCAGAATACATTGAAGAAAATCATGTCCATCAAAGAGAATTTCCTGATGTGCACAGGAGTTCTTTGCTCATTTTTTTAAAATGAGATATAATTTATATTCAAAAAGGCAATGAATCTTAAGTGTTTATTTCTACAAGTTTTGAAAATTCTATAAACTCATCAATCTACTATTCAAAGTAAGTATTGAATATTTCCATCACTACACAAAATTTCCTCATTTTGAAACTTGGATCCAAATCTCCAGACTTGGCTATCATATGAGATATCAAGAGAAGAAGGGAGATGGTAGAACTAGCCTGGGCATAGGGGGTAGTGGGGTGATGTGATACCTTGGCCAACATAAGGACACTAAAGATTCTCTGACAACTGGATTCAAGAATGGACCTTGTAATAAAGGTAAAGCACTTACTCCAACAAGAAAACTCAGCTGAACTAAAAAGATTAATAAAGAATGTCAATTAGGTGCAGTATTTTCACTGGTGTTGAAGAAATATTTTCATAGTCTCTTGCCAGAATAGGTGGTTTGAGCTCTGAGTCTTCCAGATTATGTAAAGCACCTGTAACTAGTTGTTGTTGAGTGGTCTTCCTGTGTGTCAGAATGGAACTGTTGTCCACTGGGTTTTAGTGGCTGATTTTTTGTAAGTAGATTGCCAGATCTTTCTTTCAAGGCACTTCTGGGTGGACTTGAACGTCCAAGTTTTTGGTTAGCAGCTGAACGTGTTAACCCTTTACCACCCAGGGACTCCTATGTAAAGAACCAATCAAAACCAAACTCACTGCCATCAAATCAATTCCAACCCGTGGTGACCCCACTGGGTTTCCAAGGCTGTAAATCTTTCTTCTGTGGAGCAGCTGGTGGATTCAAATCACCAGCATTTTGGTTAGCAGCCGAATGCCTTAACCACTACACCACCGGAGCTCCTTCCTATGTAAAGAAGCAGTATATAAATATCATCCCTTTATTCCTGACTTGTATATAATAGATTTTGTGACCTACTTTCCAGGAGGCAAATATTTAGTGGCTACCAGTAGACCAGGAGCTCTAGTGGCATAGTGCCTAAGGCAGTTGACTGCTAACCAGAAGGCTAGTGGTTCAAACCCACCAGCCACTCCTCAGAAGGAAGATTGGACAATCTACTTCTTTAGTGATATGGCCTTGGAAACCCAAGGAGGGGTCACTATGAGTCAGATCCAACATGACAGCAGTGCGTTTGGTGTTTTTGGTACCAGTGGACCAGCCAAGCAGAGGCAGCTTTTGAGCAGAGCTAGAGTTCCTTCAATAACACTTACTACCCACAGACAAAGGGGATGATCTGTTCTGGTTACCTAGTGCCACTCTGACAAGAATATACCACAACCACAAATGGGATGGCTTGAACAAACAGGAGTTTATTCTCTTACAGTTAGGGAGGCTAGAAGGCTGAGTTCCAAGTGCCGGGCTCTAGGAGTTGTATGAAAGCCCCTCAACCTTGGGCTTCAGCTCTGCCTCCTGCTCCCGGCCCACTGAAGCTAGAGACATCTCTTCAGTCAGGCAGCTACTGGCTGCTGAGGCTGACAAGCCCAAGGTTGACAAAATGGCACAGTCCCAATGTTACCAAACCACACTGCAGGTCATTAATTCTAGTCCATTTTAAGTCCCAAGGCCGGCAGAGCATGGCAGGCTGCTGAACAACACGGCTATATGCAGGATCCAAGCGTGTCATAAGCTAGAGACAGTTCCCAAAGCTGTTTCTTATATATAGGAAACAGACCACATACCCAAAGGCAGCTACTCAGCTACTCCCAGTAGATTCCACCATGGAGTTGATTACCAGTCTCATCATGGGGAATAATATCCAGCTGCCCAGCCACTCAACCAGGCCTAGCCAAGTTGACACACAAAATTAACCACCACATGGTCTCAGAACATTTCTAATCTGCTCGAATTATGATACGTTCCTGTTGCCAAACTAACTAGTGAAATACTGATTCAAAGGAAAGCCAAACCCACATTACTTGCAAAGTATCAGTGAATCCCAGCTCAGTGCCTTCTCTTTTCATGTCTTATTTTTAATAGGTTTGACTCTGTTGATGTTATACAGCTGTGACATTGTGTAATCTGCATTCGTGTAACCCTTGTTACTTTAAGCTGAACTAAGAGAAAGTCCTATTTTGTCAACAACTCTGAGCTAATATACCCCTTGGAGCAATCGGCCATGGGTTACCAGAGGGGCAGCATCCACATGGAGGGAAAGCTGGACAGACAGGAGTGCATAGTTAAGGACAGGGAGTAGGAGCGAGAGTCACAGGGAAGGGAGAGGAGGAGAGCGGGTTAAGGTTGGGGATGTTAATCGGGGAGTGAAACCAAATGTACATGAACTGTTGAGTGTAAAACAAACTCTGCTCTGTATATTTGCACCCAAAGCACAATAAAAACAAAAAAAAAAAAACAAAAAACAGCTCTCAGCTAGCTTCAATGCAATGAGATAACACATTATTAACACTTTATGTGCTGTGAGAAACTGTACATTGAGCAGCCTGAAGGTTTAGGTTACAGAGTTGAAGTGGCACGTGCAGATGTGTATGTGTATATGTTTAGTAATTTATCATTTATTTTAAGGGGTGCTCACTTGAGGGTGGAGCAATCACTCTAGATTTCTACAGAGCTATTTTGGAGAGTAGAGTCTCTGAGTGGTGCAAACCGTTAAGTGTTAATGGTTAAGTGACTATTAATAGAAAGGCTACGTGTTTGAATCCATCTAAGAGACAGAAGAAAGGCTTTGCAATCTGCTTCCAAAAAAATCAGCTGTGTGTGTGCATGTGCGCTTTATAGATGCGTGATGACTTTACACAAATTTTAACATGATGTGGAACTATAAACTCTGGATTTTGACTGCCTAGAATCAAATCCAGCTCTGTCAGCTGCTAGCCTTGATGATTCTGGAAAGATTCTTGACCAATTTGTACTTCAGGTTTCTCATTTGTAAAATGTAGTTAATAACAGCATCTCTATCATAGGATTGTTGTGAGAATTAAATGACTTAATATAAGCACTTAGAATAACACAAACTGCACTGAGTTGATTTTGACTCATAGTGACCCTGTAGGACAGAGTAGAACTGTCCGTAGGTTGCCAAGGCTGTAAATCTTTGCAGAAGCAGACTGCCTCATCTGACTCCTGTGGAGCAGCTGGCTTTTTGATTAGCAGTTGTATGCCTTAGCCACTGTTCCACCAGAGCTCGTTAAGCACTTAGGATCGTGCCTAGTATATAACTCAATATAAATATTAACTATTATTATGATATACTACAATTTATTTAAAACTAGATCTATGATTGTCCACCAAGTAGTGATTCTATGTCTCTCCTGGTATGTAGCAACTTGTGTGTGTGTGTGTGTGTGTGTAAAACCCACCCCCAACCACAAGTGAGGCCCCTAATTTGTGTAATCCAATCAGGATAATTCCCCTGCCACAGTGTCTGGTCCAGGTAACACAGACCCAAGGCAAGCAGCATATGGTATTTTCCTGAACACCAGAATTTGTGCAGATGCAGTAAAGGGTGTTGTCCCAGGTTAGATCAGTGAAATGTGAGAGGAAGTTTTCTACGGCTCTTGGGCAATAAGGTCTCCTGTGATGTCTCGATGCAAACACTAGAACTGCTGCAGTTTTTCTTACTACAAGGGAAGGCAAACTGCAGATGTTGATCTCACAGAGGGAAGAACAGAGAGACGAAAAGAATCAGGGTCCTTGATGACGTCATGGAGCTGTTGGGTCAAACCAATCTTGAGGCTTGCCCTACCTCTGAGACCAATAACAGTAAAAAACTAGTTGCCAGAGAGTCAATTCCGACTCATGGCAACCCCACGTGTGTTAAGAGTAGAACTTTGTTCCCTCCATAGAGTTTTTAATGGCTAATTTTTCTGAACTCGATTACCAGGCCTTTCTTCTAGACATTTCTGGATGGACTCAGACTGCCAAACTTTTAGTTAGCATCTGGGCACATTAACTACACCACTCAGGGACTCCTATCAATCTCCTTTATTTTCTTCTATTATAAAAATATAGAGAACACAACATCTGCCAACTCAACATTTTTTTTACATGTACAATTCAGTGCAACGAGTTGTATCACTCATGTAGTGCAACCATCACCAATATAAGTTGCCAGATTTTCCATCCTCATAAACAAAAACTCAGTGCTGCCTAAACAATGATTCCTCCCTTTACTGTCCTTCGTGCTCCTGGTAACCACAGTTCCAATCTCTATACTTTTTCTTATTCTGTGTGTGTGTGTTGTGTGCTATTGGGTCAATTCCGACTCATGGTGCCCCTGTGTGACAGAATAGAACTATCCCACAGGATTTTCCAGGCTGTAACTTTTATGGGAGCATATTGTCAGGACTTTGTCCTGCACAGGTGCTGGGTGGGTTCCAATCGTCAACGTTTCAGTTAGCAGTCAAGTGCTTAACTGTCACACCACCTTTATCCTTTTGTGATTGACTAATTGCTCATCATAATGTTTCCAAAGTTCATCCATACTGTGCATGTATCAGGACTTCGTTATTCTTTATGGCAGAGTAATCTTTCATTGTATGTATGTGCCATACTTTGTTTATCCATTCATTTGTTGATGGACCTCTGTTGTTTCCATGCTCTTTAATCTTTAAGCCAGTTTCCCTTGGTCTTTTTTGATATAGATATTAAGCGAAATAAGATCTAAATACATATTTATTAAAATAGCTGAATAAGGTCATTATTTTTAAAAAAATTGTTTTTGGTTTGGTCTAAGAAGATCTCTTACATAAAGATAGAAAAAAGACAAAATTCAAAAAATTTAGAAGCTTATCAGCACACTCGATCCTTTTTACTAATCATTAGCCGCTATGCAGGATTCTTTGTTATCCCTTCCTCTTACTTTAAAGCTTCAGAGAGTGTGATTTTGTTCTTTGGGATTGCCCTATTTAATTCTGTGTAGAAATACCCATGTTTATCTATAGTGTACCTCTGTGGGTGAGTTTACAATTAAAATCCCTGGTGCTGTAGTCTTCTTCATAGCCTTAGTCATGGCTAGTTTCTCAGTCCCTCCCTCTCAGCCAGAATAAACTTCCAGAGTGGTGGGGAAGTGAGGAACACATAGTGCAATTTTCCCCAAAGAAAGACATAGTGCAATTTTTCCCAAACTGGAAAACTAGTCCTACTGGCTAATAGTTGTTAAATTAAAAACAAAATCAAACCACAAAGGCTCTGTGGTCAAATCAGTTTGAGGGGGGGAAAAAAAAAAAACACCCTGGGTTTTATAAAAGTAAGCATAATTTTTAACTGTAATATCTTCTAGACTTAGAATGCAAAATATTTTTATTGGTTAGGATACATACTATAATATAAGAAGTAACACTAAAACCTCAGTGGCTCAACATAATAAGATCTTTTTCTGGTTTGTGACATGATCTAATACTGAGATTCTGGATTAAGTGGGTACCTTGAAGAGTTAATTCACAAGACAGGCTCCAGACATAGGAATTTCATCACTCTCAACATGTAGTTCCCAAGGTCACCCCAGGTTTATCTTCATCCCAGTCAATCAGAAGCAAATATTATACATGGCAGGTTTTTATGGGCCAGGCCAGAAAATGGCATACATGACTTCTGCCTAGAATCACATTCCATTGGCCAGAATTCAATCATGTGACCACACCTAAACTGCAATGACTGCTGGAGAATATGGTTTAGATGGAGGCCCAGGGAGGACGAGGAAACAGATGTCAGTGAACACCATCGTAAGTCCTTGAGGTACGCATTTTAACTCTCTAAGAGAAACCTAGGAGTTCTGGTAGCATAGTGCCTAAGGCAATTGACTGCTAACCAGAAGGCTGGTGGTTCAAACCCACCAGCCACTCCTCGGAAGGAAGGATGGGCAATCTACTTGTGTAGCGATACCGCCTCGGAAACCCAAGGAGGGGTCCCTATGAATTGGGTCTGACTCGATGACATGTTACAATAACACAACAAGAGAAACCTATAGTATAAAACTTTTCTCAAACTCACTTATCCACAGACCTCGTAGCTCTTCCTCATTCTAGCACCTCTCTGTCCAAGAATTCCATGGAACACGCTTCGAGAAATGCTGATGGTGTGTTTCTTTCCTTTTATTCTTCTTTTAAGAAGCCTCTGTTGGGCTTCTTGACTTCCACCTTTGCTGTTGTTAGGTGTCGTCGAGCTGGTTGACTCACAGTCACCCTGTGTGTCCAGCAGAATGAAGCTCTGCGTGGTCCTGAGCCGCCCTCACAATCCTTGCTGCACTCGAGCCCATGGTTGCAGTCACTGTGGCAGTCCGTCTCGTTGAGGATCTTCCCCTTTTTTGCTGACCCTTTACTTTACCCAGCAGGATATCCTTCTCCAGGGACTGGTCCTTTCTGATAAAATGACCAAAGCATGAGAAATGAAGTCTGGCCATTCTCTCTTCTAAGGAGCATTCCAGCTGCACTTCCTTCAAGACAAATTTGTTCATTCTTCTGGCAGTCCATGGTACATTCAATGCTCTTTGCCAACACCATGATTGAAATGGATTAATTCTTCTGTGATCATCCTTATTCATTCTCTAGCTTTTGTGTTCATATGATGGTATTGAAAATACCATGGCTTATGTCAGGTATACCTTAGTCTTCAAAGTGATATTTTTGCTCTTAAAGACTTTAAAGAGGTCTTTTGCAGCAGATTTGTCAAATGCAATACATCATTTTAATTTTTTGACTGCTGTTTCTGTTGGCATTGATTGTGGATCCAAGTAAAATGAAATCACTGACAACTTCAATCTTTTCTCCATTTATCATGATGTTGTGTATCGGTCCCATTGTGAGGATTTTTGAATTCTTTATGTTGAGGTTTCTTTATACTGAAGGCTATAATCTTTAATCTTCATCACTATGTGCTTCAAGTCTTCTTCACTTTCAGCAAGCTAGGTTGTGTTATCTGCATATCGCAGGTTGTTAATGTGTCTTCCTCCAATCCTGATGCCACATTCTTTTTCATATAGTCCAGCTACTTGGATTATTTGCTCAGCATACAGATTGAATAAGTATGGTGAAAAGATACAACCCTGATGCACATCTTTCCTGATTTTAAACCATTCACTGTCCCCTTGTTCTGGTCCAATGACTGCCTCTTCATCTATGGACAGGTTCTTTATGAGCATACTAATGAGCTCTGGAATCCCATTCTTCACAATGTTATCCATAATTTGTTGTGATCCACACAGTCAAATGCCTTTGCATAGTCAATAAAATACAGCTAAAAACCTTTCTGGTATTCTTTGCTTTCAGCCAAGATTCATCTGATATCAGCAGTGATGTCTCTAGTTCCATGTGCTCTTCTGAATCTGGTTTGAATTTCCGGCAGTTCCCTGTTGATGTACTACTGCAACGATTTTTGAATTATCTTTGGCAAAATTTTACTTGTGGGTGATATTAGTGATATTGTTTAATTTCTGCATTCTGTTTGATCTCCTTTCTTGCTATAGGAACAATTACTGCAGTCAGAGGCATCTGTAGATAATGACCCTTGGGGAATAGATTTAGATTAAAAGATTATTTGCTTTCTTAGTCAATTTAGACTTTATTTTCTGTTTGAGAAGACCTTACTCTTGCTTCTTCCAAATATTTGCATAGTTCTTGAAAACAAACTTTGGGCCTAATGACCAGCACTTTTATCCATACAGTTACCATCTCAGGATAATTGTTGTTGTTGTGTGACATCAAGAAGAATTTTACTCATAGTGACACCATGTGACAAAGTAAAATTGCCCTATAGAGTTTCTAGGTCACTCCTTGGAAGGAAGATCAGGTGATCTACTTCCATAGAGATACCACCTTGGAAACCCAAGGAAGGGTCGCTATGAGTAGAAACCGACTCGACGGCAGTGAGTTTGGTTTAATATCTGTGTGAGCGGATTGCCAGGTCTTTGTCCTGCAGAGCTGCCGGGTGGATTCAAATCACCCGCATCTCCAAGTGCCTCCCACATATCCTGGTGCTTCCCCACACCTCCCACTGTCTCCCTTCATGTCTCCCAGTGTCATTTCTGCATCTCCAAGTGCCTTTCCAGGTCTCCCAGTGCATCCTACGTCTCCCAGTACCCACCCCCCATCTCCCATTGCCTTTTTCATGTCTTCCAGGATCTTTCTTCCATCTTCCAGTACCTTCCCGTATCTTCCAGGGTCTTGCCTTTACTGACACTTTTCTGTTTTGTCAGATCATCATTTTAAACTTTATTCACCTTCTCTTCTACTAAACACTCATTGTCATGATGACAAAGATGAGTGCCAAGCTTCACGTGTTATTTTAGCTATTATATTTTAGCATGGGGCAGAACACAGAAGAAGGGGGGTAAACTTCTAATGGAATTTGGGAATCAGTAATAAACCTCGAGAAGCTCTTTTGGGAAGGGACAGCATTACCAGCCTGTTCAGAATGTGCACCTTAGATAGCTGTTTCCCAGGGCTGTTTCCTAGCCCTGACCAAAGGTGTCTGGTATCTCTTCCAGGGAAGGCAAAGCAGCTCTCAAGTTGTCTCATGCTACTCCTCTGCTCCTATTGATTTTATTACAGGAGGGCTGGAGTTTCTTCCTAGACAAGTTTATGAGTTGTCACTTCCCATTACAACGATTACAAATAATTTAACAACTTTAATTTCCTTACCTATTTTATTCCATTTTGGCTTCAAACCTAGTTTGTCAAAATGTAGAAATACTACCAGATATTACCCTAAATAAAAATATGACCCCAAATTTGCTCTTCTCTTCTATTCTAGATATTCAGATCTCTTTGTACCTGAACACATCTGACATACAGGAAATGAATTCTTTTACAAGGCAATGACTCTCCAAATCCTCTTATTATGAACAAAAATGAATATTTTGGCAAATATACTTTCACTTTTATACTGTAGAGTGTCTCCCTTGTCATTTTACAGACTCCATTTCAGTGAAGGAATTTATTTTTCGGAAGTGCGTTTCCTACAGAGGATTGCATAATGTTAATTTGTTTTAGTAATGTTGCCAAGACAAATTATAAAAAAGACGCCATATTTGTACATAAATTTTGGGGAATCAACATTTTACAAAGATTTTTATTTAAAAAAAGAAAAATAATTTCAACTTTATGATTAGCATGCATGTATATTTTGGTGGGTTACTGGAGATAATTTTTAAAACTTTATCTTTGAAAGGCACTATTTGTTTATTTTACAGAAATAAGACATTTGTGACCAAATTTAAGTTAATTTATTTATTGAGAATATATAGCTCCTATTTTATTTTATTATGTAAAAGACTAGTTCATATTTACCTCATGTTGTTTGATCTTAGAGAATACTGAAAAAAAATTACTGTTTTTCACAACAAAAATCAGTAGTAGGTGGAGATTCAAAGCATGCATTTCTTCTCCTTCATATCATTATTAGAGTGATTTATTTTAAAATAGGGATTAGATTTTTAGTCAAGATTAAAACTGGATATTGAGTTGCAAAAATGAAAAGCACAAACATTTGCATTTAATTCATGAACAATGGAAGTTTCAACCAACAGTGACCATCACCATGTTGTATCGTGGTTTCAATAAATGCTCAGATTTTCAGTACAGCACTTAGTGTCTATAATTTGACTGTTGAATCTCCACCTCATTATGAACACCTCCAGCTACAGATTTTAAGTGAGTTCACAGGTCAATCCAGAAACTAGGGGTGATGAAGACTCATTATATTTTTCAAAATAATACTGATGCAAAACTTTTGGTTAATGCTATCATTTTTAATGGCAAAATAAAATCATCTTATTAATTTAGGCGCCCAATTTCTTGCCTGAATAACAGTTCTTTGGACAGAAATATAGACATAGAGCAACCTGCATGTCACCAGAATCTTGAGTTTACATCCAGTGTCCTATGTTTCACAGAACTTGGGCTCAATATGTAGGTTGCCCAGAACTCTCATGTTGGTGAGAGTTAGATTTTCCTATCATAATTTATTCATTTTTTTTAAAAGACCATAGCTTCAAAAGTTAAAAACTTCCTGTGAAATCTATGAAAATACATTTATTCAGCTGGGCCCACATTGAAGTTCTTTTGCTTCCCTTGGATTCATCTGAACCTTGGTGAGCTTAAGGTGAGAGTGAGACACATCAATTCAACATAGGGTTGGGTTGTGCTGAAGGTTGCATAGCTCTAATTAAAAAGCTACTGTGCTTTTATGGCAGGATTCTGGAGGGGCACACTGATTTCCTGATGAACGTTGACAGGGCTTTTAAAGCTGTGAAACAACATCACTTGACTATGGCACTGAATGAAAGAAGTAGTTTTGCCATGCTGCTCTTGGGTTTTTTTAGCTGATTAAATTGGAGCCACAGGGAAAATCATCTGTGGGCCACATATTAATTTTCTCAGCTGTTTTTTTGTTTTGTTTCATTTTGTTTTTGCTTGTTTGATTTTTTTTTGCAATGATTTCACAAGATTAGTACCTAGGTCTTTCAACTTTATCCATGATACAAGAATGGACCAGTATCCCTGAGTCTCTCAGTTTCCCAAGACTCATGGTATGCTACACAAAATCACTTGTTTGGAGCCATATCTTTGACTTGTGTGTGTGTGTATATTTCTCTACAGACAGACTTGCCTTAGATCAAATCCCTTCCAACTCTTAGGATATTCTCTATTTATGAGTGTGTCTTTAATCTCCGCAAGCCTCAATTTTCTTTAGCTATATAATGGCATGATAATACCTTGCAAATTTGTTGGAGTTAGAGATAATATAAAGTGCCTAACATACTTCCTGGCATAGATTGTGGACTCAATAAAGGTAGCTTTTTATTATTATTGAAACTGTCTAGTAAAAGAAAAATGTGGGAGTTATTCACCATTTTTTTTTTTTGTCAGACAAAGAAGAATTCAGAAGACAGGAACAGGTTCCACTACTAGAAGTGAAACACAATCTGAACACTTGCTTGAAACTAAATTTTAGGCATTTGATAAGAATTAATATACTTCCTTGAAGAACTAATTTTGATAGGATTAGGTAACTTGACTTTTGAATAAAATTCCTAGAGATGTTGAATGTGATTCTTCTGGTCATTGCACCAAATATGGTGACTATAATCTAACAGTTATCAAGTCTGAGAATAGATAATATGCAAATGAGATCACATCACAATACGTAGGTTACAGCTAAAGCATCACCTAAAATTTTTAATAATGTCTTGGAGTGCCAAAGTAGGAAATTGAAAGAGGTCCCAAATATACTTTTTGGTAAATTAAATCTGAAAATGGGAGTGTAAATTGACTCAATCATCTGTAAAGATAGGAGCTCTGATGGCACAGTGGTTAAAGCATTTGACTGCTAACCAAAAGGTCAGCACTGTGAACCCCCCAGCTACTCCTTAGGAGAAAGATGAAGCAGTCTGCTTCTGTAAAGATTTACAGCCTTGGAAACCCTATGGGGCAGTTCCATTCTATCCCATAGGGTCATTATGAGTTAGAATCGATTTGATGGGAGTTGGTTTGGTTTTGTAAAGATAATTTGCTGACAACTAACAACATTCTGAAAAACTTTGATCTTTTGAATTACCAATTCCATTTCTATTTACCAAGTTTAAAAGAAAATACAAAATTCAGAAACACTCTCAATGCACAAAGATGATAACCATGTACATACATATACACTCAGAGGCAGACACACCAACCCTACCATTCCTGAAAAGATGTAGTGGTAATCTGTTTTAGGCACTGCTAAGCAATTTAAATATAAGCTGACCAAATTATTTTGAATTAAATTTTTATTTGAGTATTACAAACACAGAGTGCACAAATCATGAGTGCACACGTCAATGAAATTTCTCAAACTGAACTCACTGGTAATCACATTCCAGATCAACAGAATATACCAGCTCCTCAAAACCCTGCTTGTGCCTCTGCAGTTACTATATACTCTCCACAAAGGCAACCACTATTCTAAGTTCTAACACCATAAATTAGCTTTGTCTGCATTTGAACATTATGCAAATGGAATCTTAAAGTATATACTCTTTTGTGTCTGATATCTTTTGTACAACAATAAGTTTGTGAGATGCTTCCAAGTTGTTTTGTGTAGTATAGTTTATTCATTTTCAGTCCTATATAGTATTTCATTGTATGAATATATCACACTATGTTCATTTTACTGTTGATGGCCACTTGAATTGTTTCCAGTTCTTAGCTATAATAAATTGTACTGCAATTTAAAGAAAAAAAGATGCTTACCATAATATTAGCTATTATAGCAAAAAACTTAAAACAGTTTAAATATATCAAAGTAGGGAAATTATTAAGAAAAATCTGCTAAATTTCATGTAAATAAATATTATACAGGCAATTATTTATGGGAAGTTAAGTAATATGGGAAAATATTTCTGCAAAGAGAAAAATAAATAAATAAACTTATATATAAACTATTATTTCACCTATGTAAAATAGTCATAAAGAAGATTGGAAGGAAATAGTTACATTGAACAGTATAAAATTGTTGATTTTGACCTACAGAATGACTTTTTTCATGGTTCAACCTAATACGTGAGTATCTCTAGGAAATGATAACTTTTTTCAGTACTATAATTTTTTTTGGTGAATTTTTGTAATTTTCATCTTTCCAAAGAAACATATTTAATTTTTGTTGTTGTTGTTACCTGCCATCAAGTCGGACCCAACTCACAGTGACCCCCTCCTTGGGTTTCCAAGCCAGTATCACTACGGAAGTAGATTGCTCAACCTTCCTTCCAAGGAGTGGCTGGTGGGTTTGAACATCCAGCCTTCTGGTTAGCAGTCAAGTGCCTTAGGCACTATGCTACCAGAGCTCCCATTTAATTTTTAGAATTATGAAAAATTTTTTTTTTAAATAAAGTCTTACCTGGTCATCTTAAAAGGAACGGTTCCAACTTAGGTAACATTTAAAAAGAATAAATTAGATTTCCATTACTGGCAGTATTACCAACCTCATGCTCTGAAAAACCTTACACTGAAAAATAATCTAGAATACAATATAAAGTATTTAGAAAAACTTTTTAATGCATGACTGAGCTGGCAGGAGAGTAAGAAATTCTCCAGCAGCCAAACATGAAGGAAAGGTATAAAGCCTTGGGGACATGCTTGTGGAGCACTTTTGGATTTATGGTGACCTAGAGCTTAGGTCTTAATGGTCTCATAATGGGGCAGGTAAGAGATCTTAGCATCCTTGTAATGCGGGGAGTCAGATCAAAGACCTCCATATAAATCTAAGTCAGGGCTGACTCGACGGCACATAACAACAACAACAACACCCCCAAATACCACACTGTTAGTGAATGGTGATCTAAAAGCAAATTCTACTGTACAAGGGAAACTAGCCTATTTTACTTAAACTCTGAACAGAGAGAAAAACAAGATGTTTAGAAAAAAAATAGATTTTAAAGGCCTGGCAGAAACAAGTAAATATCCTCTCTGCATGGAAGAACTCTCAACTCCAGGTTTCTAAGAATTTCTTCATATAAAATTGTATCAGACATGGATGCAAGAGTCAGACATCACACATCAAATGTAGGAACAAGATGATACATGGTTGAGAATCAGAAGAAATAACCAATAGTTGAATCAAATCTGTAAAGACTTAAGATTTAAAATAATTAAATGTAGAATATAAACTAAATACATGTATGTGCCACATAATGTCTGTTTGAGCAATGTCTGACTGCATGTATGCCCCTAGGATGGGGAGAAGGGTCTTGTTGTAAGGGTGCCAGGAGGTGGGGCAAGCATCAAGTCCACAACACCATGGCAGCCGTGGTTTCCCTCCTATAGCTGCCCTGGCCTAGATGCAGTCCACAAGGTAGTGCAGCTTGCGACCTCTGAACCACAGTGGTAGCTGCAGCCAGTGTTTCTGTGGCTGTCACTAGCATGTACCCTCCTTGACCACCGTACTAGTTCATGCCTTGGGGGGGACATTAGGATGTGGCTCCTCTGTTCATCCCTTGGGGCTTCTGTGTCTGACTAGAATCCTCAGAGCTGCCCTGAAAGCACTGTGCCCTCAGGAGCAGCCAATATCAGGTGCAAGTTTGCAAACTGCAATGCTCTAGGTGCTAACAAAAAGCCAGAGCAGCTTGTGCAGGAGTTACTTTGATACAAGTGTATTGGATACATACAGACATATGTACTATATATAATATGGTGTTGGCACAATGTCCAAATCATGTAATGTCCTGCTTCACAGAACATATTGTGGACAGTAAGCAACACTCACCTGCATATTTTATTTATAAATTTAAATAAATACAAAAGGATATTCAAAGTATGAATAAAATTCAGAGACTTTGTATGATGAAAAGGCACATTTGAAAAAGCAGTTATAGATCTGAGAAAAAATTATTGAGATAAAAATGTTCAGCTGGTAGTTTAAAAGCAGATTAGTCACAGGTCAAGGGGAGGTCCAAACTGGAAGATGGACCTAAAGTAATGACCTGAATGAATGAGTATGAAAGATATGGTAACTATTAAAGAGAAATAAAGAATTATAAATGATGGAGTAAGAAGGTCCAACACACATGTGATTAGACTTACAGAAGAAGAAGTGGAAAAAATGATTAATATGTGAAGAGATAAGAGTGAACAATTTTCCAAAAATGGTGAAAGACATGAATCCTCAGGTTTAGGAATCACAGTGATTGAATTTCAAAGCAGGAAAATTGAAAAGCATCGAAAAGAACTGAACCTGCAGAATAACGAAGTTTTGTTTTTTTTTTAAAAAGAGAGACCAGAAGGGCAAAGAGACAGATTAGTAATAAATGAATAAAAATTGGATTGAATGTAAAAGGAAAAGTAGAATGCAGTGTTATAATATTTTCCAAGTCCTACTAGGAAATAAAAGTGAAAGTATATAAACAGTCAAAATCTTTTAAAAATGAGAGTAACATGAAGATATTTTCAGACCCCAAAAAAGAAAGAAACAAAAAAAAAATTTACCTCCAGAGTGTAGAACACAATTAGCATAGGAGTTACTGAAAAGCGCACTTCAAGAATGAAAACTATACCAGAAGGGAGGTTGGAGAACAAGAAGGAAAGGGGAGTAAGGGAAAGAAAGTATTTCATATAAAATTTATAGAATGTAGATAAAGGAGTGCTCAACTATTTAGATTGGAAAAGAAGAATGGCTAAAGAATAAACTAAGCTGACACTTAAAAATTAATAAAAGTATATAGAGTAAATACAAAGAAAGTATGAAAAAATGTATATTGTTGTTGTTATGTGCTGTTGAATCGGACCCAACTCGTAGCGACCCCTCCTTGGGTTTCCAAGGCAGTATCATTACGGAAGTAGATTGCCCAACCTTCCTTCCAAGGAGTGGCTGGTGTGTTTGAACTGCCAGCCTTCTGGTTAGCAGTCAAGTGCCTTAGGCACTCTGCTACCAGAGTTCCCGAGAAAATATATAATAAAGTTAAAAACAAAAATGAAGGAAATAGAAAACAAAAAGAATCAAGAAAACCAAAATTGTTTTCTTATGAAGTGCCAAATAAAATTGATCAAGATCTGGTAAGATTTAGCAAAAAAATTGAAAGAGAAGACAGGAAAAGATATTACAGACAAAAAAAGGAGACATAACTTCAGGTACAGTAGAAATTAAAAAGAAAAGGGAATATTATGTACAACTAATGCTAATAAATTAAAAACTGGGATGAAATGCACAAATTCCTTGAAAAATATCAATTATCTAAATAAAGTCAAGAGAAAATCTGAATAGTCTTGTTCTATTATATGAATTGAATCAGTGGTTTTAAATCTTCCAACAAAGAAAATGCCATGGTCAGATGATTTCCTAAGGAAGGTCTTCCAAATACTTTCAAATATTTTAAAAAAACAGGTAATTCCACAAATTTTTTCCAGCAAATAGGAAGATAGAATACTCTCCAATTTGTTTTATGAGGCTATTAAACCTTATTATCAAAACCAGACAATAATGGTATGAGAAAGGGCAAGTACAGGCCAACGAATGTCACTCACTAACATAGATACAAAAATTCTAAAGGAAATAATGTACCTCCCCCCTCCAAAAAACCAAAATCAAAGTCACCACCATTGAATTGTTTCTGACTCATTAGTGACCCCCATTGGGTTTCCAAAGCTGCAAATCTTTATGGAAGCAGACTGCCTTACAGACAAATTAAATCCAATGAAATATGTCATTACTAAGGCAAGTTACCTACTTATGAAAAGTTAGTTCAATGTTAGAAAATCACCACATTAACAGATTAAAGAAGAAATCATAACTCATCTTAATATATGTCAAATAAAAGCAATATTAAGACCCCCACACCCATTAACCTGATGTCAAGAATTACAATACACATATAATTAGTTACAAAAGCATGTTTTTGGCAAAAGTATAGAGAATTAGACTAGCAGAACAGATTAGAGAGAATAAAACTGGACTCACACCTGTTTTGGCACCTTATATCTTACAGAGTTGGCCTTGCACATTAATGGTGCTGGGATAACTGGTTATCTATAAGAAAAATATTATTGGAACCCTACTTCACATTACACACAAAATTCAATTCCAGGTAGGCTAAGGAAAGATGAAATTTTAAAAGTCTTCGGGAGAAAGGCTAATATTATCTTTATAACTTCAGAAAAAGGAAGGATTTTTATTACTAAAAAAATACAAATCATGGAAGAAAACATTACTAAATTTGAGCACATTACAATTAAAAACTTCTGTTCATCCAAAGATATCATAAAGAGATAGAAGAGAAAATTCACAGTTTAGTGGCAAATATTTGCAACATATAAAATTGATAGAGATAAAATATCTAAAATTATAAAGAACTCCTAGGAGTTAATGGGAAAAGTGAGTAAAAGTCATGGAAGGCATTTCACAGAAGGCATTCATAAAAATTTCACTTGTTTATGAATAGTCAATAAAGAACTGAAAAGACATTCAATTTCATTAGTGTTTAGGAAAATGTGACTTAAACTGGAGTGAGACACTGTTTAATAGTCCCTGGGTGGTGAAAATGCTGAGGCGTGTGACTACTAGTTGAAAGATTGATGGTTCTAACCTGCCCAGAGCACCCCAGAAGACAGACCCGGAGATCTGATTTTGAAAGATCACAGCCTTGCAAACAGACAGACAGTTTTATTCCACACGTTGGGGTTGCCATGAGTTAGGATTGACTTGAGGGCAACCAACAACAGACTGGCAAAAACGAAATGTGCAGTTTGTCAGTACGTACGGATCTGTGGCTAGGGCTGGTTTTATTTTGACTATTACATTTTTCTGGTATGACTGACTTCTCCAATGGGCTCAGATACAATCTCATTGCTGATTTTATGGATGATACTCAGAAGATTTAACTGGTACATCATGGGCACTAACCAGGTGGAATAGCCATAGGTCTTAGAGATCCCTCCTCTGCCAGCTGTTAACTGAAAGTTGCTGGATCCTAGTGATGTCCTGGGTGTGCTGCGGAGGGGAAGGACGGCAAGGTGGCACCTGGGGATCTTGAGGAAAACAGCTATTTCCCAAATGATATAAAAGAATTTTGACATTCTAACAAAAAGTGTAGCATGCCTGATTGAATCATCTGATTACCATCTGGTTTCTTTCTTCTCACCTTCTCTGATTTGGAATAAGTAGCTGAAAGGGTGACTCATTATATTGACCCTGTGACTTAGCATTGGAAAGAAGTCAGCACCCCTAAGAAACTTTTCTAGGCTTTCTCTTCTGTTTTGCAAAAGTACCTTATAAATATCTCTGCTATAATATTTGCCAAGAAGCCTTGATGGTGCAGTGGTTAAACTCTCGGCTTCTAACCAGGATTGGAAACTACCAGCCACTCCATGGGAGGAAGATGTGGCAGTCTGCTTCCCAAAAGATGACAGCCTTTGAAACTCTATGGGGGTAGTTCTACACCGTCCTATAGGGTCACTGTGGGTCTGAATCAACTCAATAGCAAATGTTTATGGATATAGTAACACTTGCCTTGCTCTATTTAGAGGTTGAGAACAAGGACTGTATGGCAAATTGGCTGGATTCCAGTATGACTTTAGGCAAATTGCTTAATCCAAACCAAAACCTGTTGCTTTTGAGTATATTCCAACTCATGGCACCCCAAGGTGTTACAGAGTAGAACTGCTCCATAGGGTTTGCTTGGCTGTAATTTTTATGGAAGCAAGTCACTAGGCCTTTCTTCTGGACCGCTGGGTAGGTTTGAAACACCAACCTTTAGGTTAGCAGCTGATCCGAAATTGCTTGGGCCATCCATAATTTTACCTAGTTAATGTATTAATTAATTAATTAAATCTTTAACTCATGGTTCTTTGGGTATTGATAGGAGGAGCATCCATCCAGACTTGGAGGCACCTTCCTGAAGGAAGTGATAATGCCAAGCTAGACTGGGGCTCCATCACTGCTTTATATTCAGGGCCTAGCCCATCACTGACCCAATTACGTTAGAAGAAAGAATGAAGAAATGGGAATTAGGAGAAAAAGAAAGATGGCAGCGGAGTATTGAATTCCAGGGAGCAGAAAGAGCATGTTCAATGTTTCAGTGGTGAATTGGGGAAAACTGAAGAAAGTGAAGTTTATTTGGAGAATAAAGTGCAAGGTGGGAAAGAGGAGAGGCAAACCTAGAGAGTAAACACAGATCAGACTGTGATGGCCCTTGTGCGGCATGCCAGGGAAGTTTTGCTTTCCATGTGAGAAGCCTGGGTTTAATTCCCGCCCAACGTACCTCATACACACCCACTTCCCGTCTGTCACTGGGGGCTTGTGTGCGCTATGATGCTAAACAGATTTCATTGAAGGCTTCCAGATTAAGACAAACTAGGATGAAAGACCTGACAATCTTCTCATGAAAATTAACCAAGGAAAACTCTATTTACCCCAACAGCCCAGTCTGCAGCCGATCGTGAGGCTGACGCAGGACTGGACAGCATTTTGTTCCGTTGTGCGTTGGGTAGCCATGAGTTGGGGCCCACTGGATCGCAGCTAACAAAAACAGTGTCATTGAAGGCTTTTAAGCAGGGGAGTGATATAACTGTATCTGCATTACAGGGAGATCAGTGGTTAAGTGGGGGGAATGCTTTTTAAAGGATGAGGCTGGAGGCAAGGAGATCAGCTCGGAGACGCTCAGTCATGCCCTGCTTCATCCGTTTCGTTTTCAGTTTAAACTCTTGCCTTTTTGCATCTTAGTGTTTGCTATAGAGTAACATCATAGTGCTTTAGCAACTTTTTCTTTTTTTTCTCTTTGCTTTGTGCTTTATATGGGCATTCCATTATTTTCGTTCACGTTAAGAGTACATAGTCACTTAACTTTCCATAATTTACTCTAAGGTACTTTCCATTAATGTCAAACCCAGTGTCTTTTGTTCAGTGAATCACGCACATTTTTCCGAATTTTGCTTTGCTGAAATTTAATATCTTATTTTTTCCATTTCTTGGACTCTCTTTGGCCTTAATGGGAAAAATGAAGCAGCACATTCAAAGACCTGTTTGGCTGCCATGCAACCCTGTTGATCTATTATCAATAGGTAAACAGAAACTCTCTATTTTGAAGCCATGCTTGAGAAGATTTTTCTTTTTAAAACAGCTCTCAGATAAAAATTGCTCCATATGCTTTTACAATACTCTTTGGGGCTGTTTACTTCCGCTTATCTAATTTGGGTACCTCTAGTCCCGGGATGCAAACAAGAGGGACCCTAAATGACCACAGCACTCCCTCCTCACATCACAGCTGACTGCACCCTTCTCCACTCCACACACCTGCTACTCCGTAAGCTAACATCCTTTGCACTGCAACAGGGCCACCTTATTTGAGAAACCCTCTGTGTGAAACCAGTGGGTGTAGAAATAGCAGGTGACTCCATTTCAGCAGTTTTGGTGGCCAGAGAAGAATTATTGCTTCCTTCACTTTGTGGCTCTGGTAAGTGCCCAAGAGGTGTAGTCAAAAAATCAACACATTAGTAATCCAGCAGGACTGAGTCCAGCTGTTTAACATGGCCCAGCTCAAATGTCACATCCTTGATGATGCCTTCCCTGACCCTCTTCTTCTCCTAGTCACAGCTTCACTGTGGCCTTTGTGCTCTCGTAGCCCTTGGTTCAATCTACTGTTATCATATTGATCACCTACGGGTGTTTTAACTTTTTGAAAATTGCCTTTGAGAGTATGGTGGAGGGGAAAGAGAATTGAGTTCTAAAGGAAGGCAAATCTGGGTACCCATATGACTCTACTACTGTCAGGCAGAAGACTTTGAGTAATCAAAGGTCCTCTCTGAGTCTCAGTTTTCTCACCTGTGAAAGAGGCTGGGAAATTAAACACAGGAAAGCAGATAATGTGCATGGTGCAGAGCCTAGCCTCCATCAGGTATTTAACAAATGTCAGATTCCTTTTTTTCCTTTCTGCTTTGATGCCAGCCTGTCTGCCTTTCCCATTAGACAGTGAACCCCTCTAGAGAGACATCATGACTTATTAATCTTTCCAGCCCCATCCCCAGCACAGTGTCCAACACAAGTGTTCAGTATAAGTGTGCTGGTGTGGCATTGATGTGGTGGTGTTGAGCGTAGCAGCCTTCCAATGCAGGTATGCTGGACATTCAATACAAGGACTGCCTTGCTGAGCCACAAAATGGGGCACAACTTACTAGCCAGTATCCTCTGACAGTGCATGTGGACGTCTGTTGGGCTTGGCTGTGGGTGCTGGGGATACAACGGGAAGCAAGATGGACAAAGTCCTTGCCTTCAAGAAGCTTACATTTGAGTGTCCCTACAAACTCCTTTTCATTTATTCCTGCTTGTGGTATTTCGGTTTTTATTTCCTCACCTTCAGGTTTTCTGTTGTGAATTTCATTAAGTGCACCTGGAGCACCCCATTTTTCTTTTATTCTACCTTTTATTTGACAGTAATGAAAGGAGGCAGGGCAGATTGATTAAGACCACATAATCTTCAAAGTCAAGATAGGTAAATATTGACTCCTTGTTAGAATTACTACTCTTTGGACAGCTGTGAGTTATAAATTAGAGCACTAATTGATCATTTATTTTTTGGTAAAGCAGAAAATTGGGCTAGAACTTAGAGCCACTAGAGCCATTTGAGGAAGATTGTGACCTGAATTGAGGAGTTCCCTCATGAATGGTTCTGTACAGCCTCACTGGGCTTATAGAGCTTGGTGAAACTCCCAAGACTATGGCCCTTGTTACCTTCAGGCCTGGAATTGACCTTGCTCCTGTGGCTTCCCGACAAACAATAGACAGGAATATAGGGTGAACATTTACACCAGGTAGAGACACTCCTTAGAACGATGGATTGTGGGAGAACAGAAGGGCAGTATTTGTACAGGGAGACAGCTCAGGGGGCAGGAATGCATAAGAAAGAAAGACATAGGAAAGAGGTAACTACAGGGAGGAAGTGGGAAGAGAGGTGTTACATTGTAGGGATTGCAGTCAATATCATGAAACTGCTGTATGGAAAATAAATTTGCTCTGTAAACTTTCACCCAAATCACAATAAAAGTTAAAAAAAAAAAAAAAAAGAATGGTCCTGCAAACCAATATGGACTCATCATCAAGACCTTTTGGCCTTCTCCCATGGAAAAGCACATGTCTTTGGCAGAAAATAAGAAGTAGCTTGGCAGGTACTGTACTGATTCAAAGTCTTTTCAATATCTGACTTAATCCCATGTCATCACACTTAGCTTCAAGCCAAAGCTTCCATGTGAATCATCCCCTGGTATATTTACTGCATGTGTTGTGATCAAGATAAGCTGTTGGCAATCTCTTATGAGATACCAATCATATAGATAAGTAATGCTGACGACTGAAGGAAAGTTTGTACTTTGCAGGGTTTTTTTTTTTTTTTTCTTTTCCTTTTCACCATCTCCTCCACAACACTCTGTGCCTAGTTTGGCCTTAGGTTAATTCTGGCATTCTCAACCTTTCTAGTAAGTCAGTGCCCACTATGAGGCAGGCACTGTTCTGAGTACTGGGGATTCAGTGGGATGCATGACAGTCCGAGTCCCTGTCCCCAAGAAGCTCATAATTTACCGTACCTGTGAACTCCTTTTATTTACTCCTATCTTTGATGTTTCGCCTATAAATGCTTCACTTTCGGTTTCCTATCTGTGCACTTCATTAAGTGCATCTGGTGCTTCCATTGTGCTGTTTAGGGTTTTAAACTTCTCATTTCTACTTGAGAAAACCAAAATAACCAAACTCACTGCCATTGAGTTGATTCCACTCATAGCGACCACTCCTTGGGTTTTCGAGGCCGTATCACTACGGAAGTAAATTGCCCAACCTTCCTTCCGAGGAGTGACTGGTGGGTTTGAACCTTGAGAGGTGCTTTCTTTCTTTTTTTGTTCATTTGTTTGAAGCTAAGATATAGTCATGAACTTTGACAACTAGACAAGCTTTGTGTTCATCTGGCCCAACAGTGCATTTTGTGGATGTACTAATTCATCCTGCCGTATGGCAACACCCTGCTGGGTAAAGCACAGTATTCTGTCTCCCTGTTCATAGCTTTTCATTTTCACCTGTGTCTCATCTTGTCCTTTATCATACTTGGATTTCCAAAGTCAGCTTTTTGTTTGAAAGAGTGTTCCTCCTTCCCCTGGTCTGTGGTGCTCTATCAATGATTGCTTCCTGTGTGAAAATGGTGGGCTGGCTGCCACTGAATCCCAGCTGCACAAACTAATTCATCCCTGGAGCTTGGCATCCCCGCGCACTTACACATTGTTTTTCCTGCTCACCCTACTCAGAGCTGCCAATATACCAGTTGCCTTGGATTCCTTCTGCTTTTCCTCACTAGCATATGGTATGGCAGGGCCTGATGAAGTTGAGTTGCATTTTTGCTGAGAAAAGAGGCACTCTAAGGAAAGCTGAATGTGGAAAATGACAGAACAGAGACCTCCATTCTCATCTATTCATTCAACAACAACTTTATGTTGAGCAGTTGATCTGTGCCAGGCCCTTCACTAAACAAGATTTTAGCTCTGACCTCAAGGAACTTTCAAACTAATGGAAGAGACAGAAAAGTATAACTGTAATTGAAGTATATCAAATATATATAGGAGCTCTGGTAGCATAGTGCCTAATGCACTTGACTGCTCACCAGAAGGCTGGTGGTTCAAACCCACCAGCCACTCCTTGGAAGGAAGGTTGGGCAATCCTACTTCTGTAGTGATACTGCCTCAGAAACCCAAGGAGGGGTCGCTATGAGTCAGGGCTGACTCAACGGCAAACAACAACAACAAATACACACACACACACACACATATATGTGTGTGTGTGTGTGTGTGTGTGTGTGTGTATATATATATATATATATATAAAGTATAATTATATACACTTTAATTATTAGAAAAGGTGGAATAATTTAGAACTGTAAAGGACAGGCTTTGAAGTCACACAGAGCTGCACTTGAATTTGTACTTCACCACCCATGAGCTGCACAGGTGGTGGTAAGTGTCACAATGTTTCTACATCTCTATTTCTTCATTTGTAAAACTAATCAATGCTAGTTATTACAACCTCAGCTTGTTATAAGTATTAAATTAATCAATAGAAGTTAAATGCTGAATCATGACAACTCCATGTGTTATAGAGTAGAACTGCCCCATCTGGTTGCCGTGAGTCAGGGGCTGACTGCATTGCAACTAACAACAACAACAACAACAACAACATATGATTACGTGCTCAGCAAATATTGGCTTTTAAAATGCAGCAGTGTGTACAAGGCTACTATGGAACACAATGAGGGAGTCAAGGAAGACGACTGGGAAGAGCTGACACTTGAGTCTCGTTTTGAGAGACAGTCCAGTAACAGTTACATGAGGCAAAGAAAAGGACTCCAGGCAGTAGGAGCAGCATGTACAAAGTTATGGACCTTGAACTAGTACCAGCTAATGAACGCATAAGCCCTAAGTAGTTCATTCTATATGGTTGAAGCAGAAAAATGCATGAGTGGAAGAAGGCAAAGATGATCACTGAGGCAAAGAAAACATTTTAACAGAAGAAATTTTGGAACAAAAAATATGTGCCATTTTTCTACACAAAATGCTAAGATATGTAGGAAGATGCCACCACAAATTTTCAAAGATGTCTAATGGAAAACCTCCCACTGAAATGAAAAGCACAAAGGATTACAGAATGAAAAGAAGAAGTGGCAGGAATGGTGGGTGACACCCTGCCACAGAATTAGAAATATGTCATAAGGTTGGTGTCTAGACTGAAAGACCACAAACTAGCAACCTGTACCCTTCCTATAGACCCATGACCCCCCAAACCCATATCTACTACCACATTAAGGTTTTAATTAGTCCCTTTCCTTGCTTTTTGTTACTGGACACATGAGTATGTAGTTTAAGATCTTAATGAAAGAGCAAAGCAAGTTGGAGCTATGACACCTGAGTCTAACAGCTGTGTGTGAATGACCTGCAGAATGAAAAGCAATACTCCTTGTCCAAGCAACCTAGACATGGCTGTGCTGTGTTCTGTAGACACTCAGGGTTGAATTTGCACAGTCAGAGCCAGAAAAGAACACCACACCCACATGTCAAAACAAACATGATATCCAGGGGAGGAAAATCAAGGTTTCAGTTGTTTCTTTTCTTCCCTCTCCAAATCCCAAGAATCCAGTGAGTTTTAATAACACTTCTAAAATGTCAGGGGAAAAAAAAATCTTATTTTTAAGAAGGTTGGAAGAACCAAGGGGGTCTTTTATGGGGTCTAGTTTCACTTTGGGTCCCTCAGGAATGGTAATGGTGCAGGTGTGCCTTCCTTTAAGAAAATGCAAAAAGAAAAAAAAAATCAAGCCTAGAGTAGAGACCTTAGGAGGTGATTATTAATATTATAATAATGGGTTTTTAATTTTATCTGAATCATAAGTTGGCTTTAAAACAGGCGTCTCCTGCTGTGAATCATTTTCAAATGGTTAATTTGGTAAAGTTGAGAAGAGAGTGTTGAGAAATTTAATGTCCAAGGATTAAATAATTATTTTTATTTATGGAATATATATAAAATATAAGATTAAGCATGAATGAAATGTTGGGAGCTATTCAGAAGAGAAAGAATATTTATTAAATATTTATTATGTGTGAGGTACTTTACATATGTGATGGAGATAAATTTATTAAAGTATAATTCCAATTTCACTTCTCTCCTCCCTTGTCTCTGCCCCTTAGTCTATGCACTTCTCCCTTCCTCTCTTTTGGTTGAGGAGATCTGTCATTATGGCTGACTTCTTAGGATTTTAATACTCAGACTTAGGAAAGTGAGTAGGGAGGGAAAAGATTAGATGGTACAGGAGTAAAGTAGATAAAGGTTTCAGACAAGAAGATGCTGTTGTTTGTGGTTGTTTGTCCAATTCATAGTGACCCCTCCTTGGGTTTCTGAGGTAGTATCACTGTGGAAGTAGTTTGCCCAACCTTCCTTCCAAGGAGTGGCTGGTTAGCAGTCAAGTGCCTGAGGCACTACACTACCAGAGCTCCCAAAAGAAAAGCAGGTACAGGCTATGGGTTGAGGAGGGCTTGGCAAAAGGGTAGATTCATGAGGGATTTCGGTGAGGACTCTAGCTGCTAGAGCAGCTATGAACTATGAGAAAACTGAAAGTTTAAGAAGCCATGCTTTAGTTATGAATTGAATTTCTTTTATGTTTTCAAGAGATGCAAAGAAAGGTTAAAATGATTTTTAAGTTCACTTTGAATCTTGGGCTGTGTTACTTAGAATGTAAAAATATATTGATACCCCAGAACAGGAGGCTGTGGGATGTGTTTGATGTCATTTGATATGACAGTAACTGCGCGAGGTGGGCTGCTCCTTTTCATTGCACAGATGAGAAGACTTGGTTGCAGAGATGTTCAGAGACCTGCCTGGATCACAAAGCTAGTATACGACAGAATCTGTGTTTTAAAATAGGCTCGTTTGACTTCAAAGAACTTTATGACAGCATAGAGTTGAATTTTGCTTTTTAGCCAAATTTGAGTCTTTGACTTTCAATAAGAAATTTGAAACCATTTATTTTTATTGTTAAAAACAGTGTGTTTGGTCTTCTGTAATCTTCTTTATGTTATCTTTATGTATTTTGTCAACTACATTTCCTTATTTTCTGAACTTTCTTCTTTTCCTATATGGAATGTTGTTGTTGTTATTTGCCGTCGAGTTGGCCCTGACTCATAGCGACCCCTCCTTGGGTTTCTGAGGCAGTATCACTACGGAAGTAGATTGCCCAACCTTCCTTCCCAGGAGTGGCTGGTGGGTTTGAACCATCAGCCTTCTGATTAGCAGTCAAGTGCCTTAGGCACTATGCTATCAGAGCTCCTATATGGAATGTAGTTTGTTCAATTTTTTCTTCCCAATAAATTAGAAAATATTAACTCTCTTTGAGATCTGCTAGTATAACCATTAAGTCATTCTTATATTATTTTTCTGTTAAACAAAGTCAAGAATGCATGTATTTTAATTCTTCCACATGTAAAATGAATAATTTGGCATGTTTTTCCTCAAATCTCTGCTCCCAAAGCTTCCTTTTCCCCCTTTTAGTTTGTATAATTTTATGAATACTTTTGCTTTATCTATATTATCTTTTAATACTCATTTTTAATATTTCCATTCTGATTTCATCAACTCTGATTCTCAGTTCAACTACATAAATATTTTAGGCAGAGCTGTTTCTTCCATATTCTGGCAAATGTTTTTTTGACAATCAAATAACTTTCTTTTCTTTCAGTGCTGTGTATTTATGCATTTTAATATATTTTTATGAAGATTTTAGTGGAAGAGTGCACAAGAGAGGTGGGAAATGTAGTAGATCTAAATACACATCTGTCATAAGAGGAAGCTAATAGAAAAATCAATAAAGGATAATATAATCTTATTTTAGAAGAAATGGCTAAAATACTTAAAAGTAGTTGCCTGGGAGAGAGAAGGATGAGACAAAGGTAGTGTTTTTAATACAGCCTTTTAATATAATTTTATTTTTAAAGTAGCTATGTGCATATATTATTTTGATTTAAAAAGTAATATATATGCCAAAGTCTTGGTGTAAATAATAAATATGGAATAAATGTGGAAGAATATGTGTTTGGTATGTCTAGGCTGCCTGTTCCTCTCCTCTCCAAGAAGTACAAGGTTCTCCACCTAAAGGTGAGAGAGTTGACAAACACCAGGATAGTTCGTTTCTGATGAATGTTCTCAGGAACGGACACTGCCCCACTTGTACCCTGGACTAAAATCCCAGCGTATGGCTACAGAAGTTCAAGACAGATTGTGGGATCCAAGCATAGAAGACTTATACCCCCACTTCTCGTGGGAGGCCTTGGGAAGCAGTAAGCCCCAGAGAGCCTTGTGCCACTGTGAGTTAGACAAACAGAAGCAACTATATTGAGTGCTGAGGCAGACAAAACTAAGGCAAATCCACATAAGCTTCATGTGCCCTAGTGAGGTGCAGGGTGGGAAATTCTTCATATGTGACTGACATTGGACAGCACCTGAGACCGGCTGTGAAACTTGGAGGATGGAGATGCCATAGTAGGTATGATGTGAAACATAAGATCAAGGACCAGATGAGAACAGACTTCCCTGGCATGGCCAGCATAGGGAGGCTATGAAAACTAGAGACTAGATGACAGAACAATGTACATCTTAGCAATTGCCTGTGTAGAACAAATAATGACTAAGGTCCTAGAGATTTGTCTGGATGTAATGATGCTATGTGAGCCCCTTGAACTTGGATGCCACTCCCCTCCACCCTTTAAGGGATATTTAGGAAGAAACACTTAACTAAACTTATCAGGATTCTTGGTTACAAACAAAGAGATCAATTCTAATTAACACAAGCAGAAAAGGAATTTATAGGAAGGATACCAGAGAGTCCTCAGAATCCATGGGTGCCAAAAAAGGGAGGAACTACCTTCAGCCAGAACCACAGCACAGGAAGTGTCTGGTTAGATGCTGATGATACTACCACTGGCATCAACACCACTGCCAGAATTGGACAAGGACATCACTGCAGTCAACCCCTGCCACTCCCAGAATAGCACTTTGGATGCCACTGCTGCTGTTGCTGCCAGAATAAACTCTCTAGTGTCCCTCACTTCCTACTCACTACTGATTTGATGTCCTGGGCAAGACAGTCCTATTGGCCAGCATTTGTCACTTGCCCACTCTTCAGCTGCTTGGGAGCAGGAAGTGGGCATATCTTTGGCTTTGACCCTGATTTGGTGGGGAGTGCTCTGTTACCATGTATTGTGAAATTTCTCTCTCACCTCCCAACTCTACCCAAAGGAAGAAGGTCCACGCACATACAGTCAAACATGACAGTGTCAAACACTCTTGACTGAGAAGACCTTGAATCGACCTGACTTACCTGGAACTTGCTGTTGTTAGGTGCTGTCAAGTTGGTTCTGACTCATAGTGATCCTATGTATACAGTGAAACACTGCCTGGTCTTGGGCCATCCTCATGATTGTTGCTATGTTTGAGTTCATTGTTGCAGACAATCAGTCCAGCTTGTTGAGGGTCTTCCTCTTTTTCACTGACCCTCTACTTTTCCAAGCATCATGCCCTTCTCCAGGAACTGGTCCCACCTGATATATACAAAGTACGTGAGATGAAGTCTTGGCAACCTCACTTTTAAGGATTATTCCAGCTGTACTTCTTCCAAGATGAATTTGCATGTTCTTCTGGCAGTCCATGGTATTTTCAATATTCTTTGCCAACACCACAATTCAAAGGCATCTTCTTCAGTCTTCCTTATTCATTGTCTCCTTTTGCATGTATATGAGCCATTAGACCACTGCTTGTCTCAGACGCACCTCAGTCCTCAAAGCAGCCGTCTTTGCTTTTCTAACACTTGAAAGAGGTCTTTGCAGCAGATTTTCCCAATACAACACATCATTTGATTTCTTGAATGCTGTTTCTGTGGCTGAGGGTGGATCCAAGTAAAATGAAATCCTTGACATTTTAATATTATCTTCATTTATTATGATGTTGCTTATGCCTGAAACTAGTACTTAGATAGAATTCCTGCCCTTGGTTGGAACGGGAGCTTAAAATAAAGTTGCATTTTCACACACATGAGCTTTTTGGCCTGAGAAATTCATGTCTGCTTCATTCAGTGGGATGAATAACATATTACCAATGCACACAAATAGCATCTTTAACTATGAAAACAAACTTGGACTTCATTACTGTCCCATTTTCAAGTCAGGAAGCTGAGGGTCAAGGAAGTTAAGTGACTCTTTCACATCAGTAACTGGCAGAGCACTCAGTCTTGGACCTTTTGTTCCCAAGTTCTGAATCTGTTCCATTGCATTGTGACTTGTTCTCAAGACATTAGGATCTAATGCCTCCTAAGTCAGACCCTTCTAGATCCTTTGTTCTAAGCTCCTGTGCTTAGTGTAGTGCTGTTTTCCCTTCCATTTTGTTTAAAAGTATAGTCTGCACAAATGTCTAAACTACTGTATGTTGCCTTCAATCGTGGTTCTGGAATTTAATCAATCCCGCAGAATCCATTTTTCTCAGGTCACAGTCCTGTGCCACCAGAGAAATAGAATTAGTTAGAAATAAACAAACAAAAAGGTGTCCTTTGTCTACCAGCTACATTTTATTCAATAACCTGCCCAAACGCTTTCATCCCCTAGTAGGCCCTGGGTCTCAACAGGAAGGCATAGGTAGAGAAGAATCTTTTCTGCTGTGTTTCACCCTCATCATGGATCCTGAAGTCCTTTTACCTCTTCTCAGCTGAGCAGAGTATTCAGGAGGCAGGAAATGTTTAAGGCCAGAAAAGTAATAGACATAAATAAGAAACATATCTGTTTTCCATTAAAGAGATTAACTCATCTGTTGTAATTGTTGTTGTTGTAAGACTAGATCAGAGGGCTGCTTAGGGCTGGCTGGTGACTTTTCTATCTGGGTGGGCATTGCCCCTTCCAGCTCCCCCTCTGAAGGAGGTGGTCTCTTTTCCCAAACCTGTCTTCTCTGGTAGAGTCCAACTGATCAGAAGCCCTGCTTTAAGTAGGGACACAATATGGCAATAATGAGGAGTCCTTGTTTTTGGTACATTAGAATGTGGGGAACAGAGCAATGTACCCACATATTTTACAGCTATTGAATGAAGTCTATCTCATGTTTTTTAGTAAATAACTATGTTTTTTAGTAAAAACAACATCTTATATCTAAGCACATTTATCTCTTATATTAATCCAATCTTAGCATAGGATGTCTCATGTAGAGTCACTATGGAAATATTTGATAAATAGAACAGTGAAAACTCTAAAGACAGAAACATATGAACAGTCCAACAAACTGGAATCACCGGAGACTGTGAAGACAGTGCCTAAGGCACTTGACTGCTAACCAGAAGGTTGGCAGTTCAAATCCACCAGCCTCTCCTCAGAAGGAAGGTTGGGCATTCTACTTCCGTAGTGATACCACCTCGGAAACCCAAGGAGGGGTCGCTATGAGTCGGGTCCGACTCCATGGCACATCACAACAACAACAACAACAACAACAAAATGAAGACAAATGAATGCTGATGAAAAATAGTTGCCATCTAGTTGTAGCTATTCATTTATTTTCTCAGTTTCTCTCTCTCTCTCTCTTTCCTTTTTTTCTCTTCATTTCTTCCTAAAATTTTTATTATGATAATTTCCAAACCAACACAAAGGTAGAGCGGATTCTCCAGTGTACCCCTGTGTCCTGTCACCCAGCTTTAACAACCATTCATTTATCTGCTGCATTAGTCTCATTCCCCACCCTCCAACTTGTGGAGGTTATTTTAGAGCAAAATCCAGACATTGTGTATTTTTATCCACATTTGTTTTAGTGACTATCCCAAATAGAAGATGAATCTACAACCACAATGCCATTATTATACCCAACAAAATTAATGCCAAGTTCATAATACCATCTAACACTTAATCTGAGTTTGGTTTTCCTCTCTTCTGGGCTTCCTGTATAGTTTCTTCTTAAATTTTAGTTTGTGGCTTAAGATTAGGGCTTTCCTACCCCGTTTGAATTGTAACCATTAATTGTTAGATATAGAGGATAACACCTTTTCCCCTCATCCTTCCCTCCAAACCTCAGTTAAGTACCTGTTGTTGTTATGTGCCTACAATTGCTAAATGAGTAAGTTCTATCTCCATTAATTCATTCAATGAGTATTTTATGGGCATTTAACATTACAAAGGCTCTGGGGCTACAATGATGAATAAGATTGACATTGTCTTTGGCCTCAAAGAAAGTACAGTTCCAAGGGGCATATGGCCAGCGTGGGTATCTCTCTAACACTTCACACTCACATGTTAAAATCAGTATCATCACTACATCCATACAAATCAGCAGCTCCCTAAATTTTCCTAGGTCTGACAGAGACCTCATCATTTTCCATCCTTCCCACCTTCACACTGTTAACCTTTATCTTCCATATCTTGTCCGTTCCAAACCTGGCTGTTTTTCTTATGAAACATTTTCCATGCCCTTTCTTTTTTATTTTTTTTCTCTCCCCTCCAATAAGGCAGCGTGATGTGTTGAAAAAAGTCAAACTGCCTTAGAATCTGAATGGTTCCTGCCTTCTATATTGGCATAAACTGAGAGGGAGATATCTGCAGTTCTAATGAGGAGGAGTCCAGCATTGGGTTAGGAGAAGCTTCATATAAAGTGGTTCCAAGGGTGCAAGTCAGGATAGAGATACAACACCGTGATGAGAAGATCCCAAGTCATAACTGGAAAACAGCCTGCCAGGCAGATGTGACCAGTTTGCAATGGGTAAGAAGGAAGGAAACCAGTGGCCAGAGATATGTCAAGGGTGAGAAGAGACCAGGAATGAGGCATGGCTTTGTTTGATCCACTTAGAATTTTGTTCAGAAGCAGAGAATTGTAACAAGTCAACTTGTTTCCCTAATGTTTTAGTTTTCTATTTCTGCATAGCAAATTACAACAAATTTAGCAGCTTAAAGAAACACCCATTAATTATACCACTGTTTTGTAAACCAGAGAATCAGGCTGCTCAGCTAGGTTCTCTGCTCAGAGTCTCACAAAACTGAAGTCAAGGTGATGGCCAGGAGGAGTCTTAGTTGGAGGCTGGGAAAATCAGTTATCATTTATACAACCCTCGAGGCTAATAAAACCAGTATGATTCTTAGAAGTGTGGATGGCAAGACTTGGTCTTACTGAACTTTGGACATGTCATCAGGAAAGACCAATGGCTAGAAAAGGACATCACATTTGGTAAGGTGGAGGGTCAGTGAAAACCAGGGAGACCTTCAATGGGATGGATTGACACTATCTGCCACAAGGAGCTCAAATGTATCAAAGGTCATGAAGATGCTCAGGACTGGGCAGTGTTTTCTTCTGCTGTAGATAAGGTTGCTGTGAATTGGAGCTGAATAGATGACAGATGACAACTAACCACCACAACAAACCTATTTAATAGAAAAAAAAAACTCCCTTCAAATGATAGGGATGGTTTTCACTTTCTCTGAAGTTTTGCCCATCATGGCACTGATACTAACAATGAACACATTTCTCTGCCTGTTTTCTAGGTTTGAACAATGGTTTATCCTTTTAACACAAGCGCTAATGCTTTCTGCTTATTACAAAAACAAACAAAATGAAAAACCAAAACCCTGGAATCTTTTCACAGCTTTGAAAAGATGAATGCTTTTCTCTGTGTTTTTATTTAAATTAAGTTCTTGTAACTTCATGACCTCACCCCATTGAAAACTGAGATGCTAAGACCCATTGCATTTTCTCATTGATCTCAGGGCCATCTGGAATATTTAGTGTATTTAACACATGGTCACATCAACAATAAATTTTCTAGTTGGTTTTGAAGAGGCTTTCCTTTACCCAGTTTACAAAAATTATTAAATAATTCTTGTGCTGTTTTGATTCATATTACATTACCTTGACTTTTAGACGAAACTTACTGACCACTTTTTCTAAAAGGATTCAAGGGTTTGCTTATGGCAATTGTCCTTTCTGCAGTCAAGTGACTTTACCAAATATGGAACTGAGCATTCCTTACTTCTACATCTATGTGTAGACATGCCACTCAGAAGAAAAAAATAACCCTCTATTGTCTTTCAAATCAGGGAAAAAATCATTTTTCTTTTCTTAATGTGGGATTGTAATTAGTATCTGGATATTTCATAGCATTTTAGGAAACATTTCTCCTGCAGCTTCTTTTGGAATCCAATAGTTTGTTCACATGCAAAAGATTTAAAAAATACTATATTTATTATATATATATGTGTATATATATATATATATATACACTCCTCGGAAGGAAGATGGGGCAATCTACTTCCATAGTGATACTGCCTTGGAAACCCAAGGAGGAGTCACTATGAGTTGGGTCCGACTCGACGGCACATAACAACAACAACAACAACAATATTTATTAGAAATCATGTACCTTGAAGACTAAGAGCAATCTTAGAGAAGTAGAGTTCTTAGAAAACCAAAGCAATATTTTAGGGTGTTTCATGGTAACATTCACAGTGCTATGTATGGTTACCTGATCAAAGTGAGATGATTAAATTGAAGTTGTATTTTCATGTTCATTTCCCAACTGAGACTCAATTTGAACAAGTGTTGGCTTAAATCAATGGCAACTTAAAGAAAACTATCCACTCACAAAACTAGTTCTACTTGAGACCTTCAGATAGTTTCAATTATATGTTCCATTTGATCTTGTGCTTGAATTGGCTTAGAAGGAGGTTGGGATGACTTGAGCGCCTCTGTTTCTTCACCATTCCTTCTCTTCCTTTTCCTCTTAGCAGACCCCAAGCAGGGTGAAAACAGTGGTGATAGTGTTCAGTAAATAGTTTTTGAATGAGTGAATGAATGACTGAATGAGGACATCCCAGAACAAGAAGGCTGAATTATTCTGCAGTGGTTTGTATCCTCTGTAAGGCAGCAGGTGATTTTTGGGCAGCAGGAACCAAGGAGAGAACAGCTGCTTCCCATCACCTTCCCCCAAACTCCAGCCGTGAGTGTTGCTGTGACCTCAGTCTTGCTGGCACTTACTGCATGGGGAGGACGTGCAGGTTCAGAAACCTTGTGAAATAAAGTCAAGAAAATTTACAGGATGCCTGCAGGGCAGGGGGTACCCAAAAGACCAAAGGGGAGTTTATGTAGTGACTGTACCGTCAAAAACTTCCCCTGGTGGCTGGCCGTGAAGTCTAGAATTTGGCTCCTAATGTCATCAGGAGTGACACATGTTATTGATGGCACTGCTCCCTGGAATCTACTTGAGTCTTGCAAATCTCTCTCTCCCCTCACTCACTCTCTTTCGCTCCTTCACTCTCTCTCTGTTCCTTTCACACACACACTCTCCATCTTTCCATGGTCGAGGTGGACAGGCACAGAGCAGGCAACTGTACTTAGGGTCTGCAGGGGTGTGAGGCAGTTTCTCCTGTGGTAGGCAAATCCATGAACTCAGGGTCATACTCCAAGAACATCTAAAGATGATTCAGCATCAACATGAGGCACTTTGAGTTTTTTGGCATTTTTTAAGCTACCGGGGAGGGGGACAAAAAGGTGGAAATGAATCACTTCTTGTAAATAAAACTTCAATAGTACTTTTCTGGGAAAAAACAGTAACAGCCCATTATAGAAATGACAGTCTCTGTAGCAGGAGGGAAGTCAGCAAGGAGCAGTTTGGACGTGCACCAGGTCATCTCTTGGCGTGGCCTGGTCTTGCCCCTGGGCAAAAAAAAAAAAAAAAAAAGCAACACTTCTTTGAGCAGGAAAATTGAAGAAGACAAATGTATGAATGGATATCATGATAAGAAATGCAGCTAATTGTTGTAAAAGAAAGGAACTCTAGTGGCACAGTGGTTAAGCATTGGGCTACTAACCAAAAGGTTGGCAGTTTGAACCTACCAGCTGCTCCACGGGAGATAGATGGGGCAGTCTTCTTCTGTAAAGATTTACAGTCTTGGAAATCATTTTGGACAATACTACTCTGTCTTATAAAGTCACTATGAGTTGGAATTGACTCAATGGCAGTGGGTTTGGGTTGTAAGAGAGAATGAGATAGCACTTAGACAGAGAGAGGTTAAGATGTTTCCTTCCTCCTAGAACTTTAAAATGATGTTGCTGTGTGACCCCATGCACCTTAGGATTGGACTTTTGTGATTCAGAGGGTTTTCACTTGTTAATTTTTAACTAGGTCACCTGTCCTTCTTCCTAGTCTGAAAGCTCTGCTGATGCAGCAACATGGAAGTCTCCACTGGCAAATAGGTGGTGGCTATGCTGGACATTGGGAGCTCTGGTAGCATAGTGGCTAAGACACTTGCCTGCTAACCAGACGGCTGGCGGTTCAAACCCACCAGCCACTCCTCGGAAGGAAGGTTGGGCAATCCTACTTCCGTAGTGATAACTGCCTCGGAAACCCTAGGAGGGGTCGCTATGAGTCGGGGCCGACTCGACGGCACTTAACAACAACAACAACAATGCTGGACATTGACTGGGAATTAAACCTGGTATGGTAGTTGTGTTTGTGTGTCAACTTGGCTGGGCCTGGTTGAGTGGCTGGGCAGCTGGTGGTAGTTATTCCCCATGATGAGACTGGCAATCAACTCCATGGTGGGATCTACCACAAGCAGCTGAGTAGCTGCCTTTGGAATATGGTCTGCTTCCTGTATATAAGGAGAAGCCTTGGGAATGGTCTCTAGCCTATGGCACGCTTGGGCCCTGCATGTGGCTGTGTTGTTGCTCAGCAGCCTGCTATGCTCTGCCGACCTTGGGACTTAAAATGGACTTAATAGTCTGCTGTGCGGTTTGGTAACATCGGGACTGTGCCTTTTTACTTATGAACATTGGGGCTTCTCAGCCTCAACAGCTAGCAGCTGTCTGAGTGAAGAAATACCTCTAGCTTCAGTGGGCTGGGAGGAGGAGGCCGAGCTAGACCCCAGGGTTGAGGGGCTTTCACCCAGACCCTAGAGCCTGGCACTTTCAACTTGGACTTAAAGCCTCCAAATTGTAAGAATCAACGCCTGCTTGTTAAGGCCATCCCATTTGTGGTGTGTTCCTGTCAGAGCGGCACTGGGGAACCAGAGCACTGGGTCTCCCTCATGGAAGGTAAGAATTTGCCTTTGAGATTGTTATTATTGGGTGCCATTGAGTTGATTCCAACTTATAGCAATCCTATGTGATGGAGTAGAATTGCCCCACAGGGTTTTTTGTTTGTTTGTTTAATTTTATTGTGCTTGGGGTGCAAATTTACAGAGCAAATTTGTTTTACATTCAACAGTTCATGCACATTTGACTTCACGCCCTGATTACCATCCCCGACCGTAACAAACTCTGCTTCCTTCCTGTCCCTGTGACTACCCCCGCCCTGTGCCCTTCTTATCTAGGCACTCCTGTCTGTCCAGCTCTCCCTCTATGTGAATGCTGCCCCTCTGGTGTCTCATGACTGATTGCTCTAAGGGGTGCATCTCCCTAGAGGAGGTGAGTGCATTGCCCTGGGGGGTAGGTGTTCTGCATGTAGGTCTTTTTGCTATTGGGCTGAGAGCCAGTCCGCCCTGTAGGGTTTTGTTGGCTATCATCTTTATGGAAGCAAATTGCTAGATTTTTCTCTCTCAGGGTCACTGGGTGAGTTCAAACTCTCAATCTTTTACTTAGCAAGACTATACTCTTGTGCCACCAGGACTCTTTGTCTTTAAGGTTAAGGTTCTGGAATTATTGTTGTTGTTATCATTATTATTTCTATCATTTATAGAGAAAAATTTGCAGTAGTTAGTGGTTAGACTTTTCTCCTTGTGCTGATAGTACTGGTGTGTGGTGTCCGCTCATACTGTTCCTACCTGAGCACACTCATGACCTCTGGGTATTATTGGGCAGTGCTTGGCTCGACCTGTGGGCAAAGGTATATTCAAGTTTCTGGGGACACCCATTTGCAAGTATATAGTCAGGAAAAGGAATCAATAGGCACGGGACTCCCCTTCTCATCTTTTGACTCTTGGAGCAAGCCTCAGGACACAAAGCAAGGATCAGAAATCTGAATTTACCCAATTAAAAAAAAAAAAAATCAACTCCTAACTCTTACTTATCTTCACATACCTGCCTTTTCCCCTGGGAAAATCCAGACTTTAAGACTTGCTGTGTTCTGACATCATCTCTTTATTTTATGTCTGGGAACTAGTACTTAAAATCTCCTGATCTCATTGCTTAAGATGAACATACACATGGAAACATCAACATGGAAAAGCAATGGAGATGTTCATTAAACTAGAATTCAGAAACCAGGTACCACCCTAGGTGTTTTCATCTTAATAAAAACAGCTACAATTCTAAACAGAGGGTAACTTGCACTCACTACAATTATTACTTTATATTTTGCTATGAGCTTTGGTAGCATAGTGCCTAAGGCATTTGACTGCTAACCAGAAGGCTGGCGGTTCAAACCC
>NW_006921608.1:18516749-18530257 GCF_000298275.1 Orycteropus afer afer | reverse complement strand
CTGCCTCGGAAACTCAAGGAGGGGGCGCTATGAGTCGGTCCGACTTGACGGCACATAACAACAACAACAACATGTCATTCTCAGTGTCAAAGAATATTTGGTTCTTCTTTTCTCCCCACGTAGAACCATCATCAGCTAGTATTTTTTTAAGTTGGTCAATTTGGTGAAGTAACTCATTTAAAATAAGTTTTTTTTTTTTAAATATGATTTTTCTTTATGTTACAAAATGAGTAATGCAAGCTGGGATGTGGAGCTGTAAAGTCATTACAAAAAAAAATTGCACAGCAAAACTGCTATTTTTGGCTTTTAATCTCTACCAGTTTGCCAACTTGTTGCAAGTTACACTTATCAAGGGATCTTATACTTTTTCCATCTTGTTTCATCCTGAACCCTAGAATGCTAATAGAGACCATGAATGGTATTTGATTTAATTAATTAGTGTTGCTATTGCTTGCTAGCTACAGCTCTCATCTCTAAATATTTCCAAAAATAAACTTCCTTTGATTTCTGCTTTTAAGTGACATAAATTGTATCCACAGAAGAGAGAGCATTACTTAATTTATCTATAACATATCTGTTTATATTTCTAACTGGTATGTTTTATCACACAGTCCTTGGTTTATGTTATTGAAAGGATGGTTCTATAATAAGTGAGCAGAAACCACAGGCATTCCTTTTAAATAACTCTTAATGGCGACCATTTACAGAAAGAAAGAATATTTGAACTCCACAAAAATGCAATGTTAAAGAAGTAACTTTATTTTATTCACTCCCTGTGAAATTTGAGACATTGAAATTAAACATTCATAATATATAGTACACAGGTGCAGTTGCTATTTTATTTAAATGGGAGGTATTTAGTGACTATCACTTGGGTCATTGAAATTAAACAATTTTAACCTATTTTATGCAGACACAGACCCTTTCTAAACGTGGGATAGATTTATGTAAAGAATGTTATTCAATAGTCAAGAGTCTTTATTGGCCAGAATTCAAGGAAAATAATTGTCAATTTTAGAAATGAAGTTCAAGGGAGCAGATGGTAGGCAAAATTCTAAGATGACCCCTAAAATTCCCTCCCCTTTACCCCTTTTGGTGTACATGGCCTACATAATCTATGGGACTATGAATATGATGGATTTTACTCCTGTGATTAGATATATTATAGGGCACAGTTGATTTAAGGCTAAGAGATTATCCAGGTGGACCTGACCTAACCACATGAGTCTTTTTCTCTGGATGATTGCAGAAAAGGAAGTCAGAAATTTGAAGGATTCAACACACTGTTACTGACCTAAAGGTGAAAGAGGCCAAGTGACAAGAAACGTAGGCAGCATCTAAGAGCTGAGAGCAAACTCTGGCGGATAGCCAGCAAGGAAATGGGGAGCTCATTCCTAGCACTGTAAGGAACTGAACTCTGCTAACAACAAGAATAAGCTTGGAAGCAGATTTTCCCTAGAGTCTCCAAACAAGAACTCAGTTCTGCTGATACCTTGATTTTGATCATGTGAGACCCTGAGCAGAGAACCCAACATTTTGAACTTCTGACCTATGAGCTAATAAAAGGGTGTTGTTTCAAGCCACTAAGTTTGTGGTAATTTGTGACACAACAATACAAAACTAATGCAAAGCATAAAATCGTATTTTGGGAAAGTTAAAACTTATTAATCATCATCATTCTTCACATGTGAGTTCCATGTGCAATGGTTGATGCTCTTGGCTGCTAACCCAAAGGTTGGAGGTTCAAGTCCACACAGAAATGCCTTGGAGACCTGGTGATCCACTCCTGAAAAGTCAGCTGTTGAAAACTCTATGGAGTACAAGTCTACGCTGACACACATGGAATTGCCATGGCCCAGAATCCACCCGGTGGCAATTGGTCTGCTTTTTAACTCTTCACATGACAATAGGTAGGAGAGGAGAAGAGGGCAAAGACTAGTGCTCAGCTGTATCAAGCTATCTGCAGTAAAGGACTGGTTTTGCTTATTTTTAATCTATTATGAACTGATAGCTTCACAAAGTATAATAAAAATGAATCAGTATCAAAATGAAATGAAAAAAGATATAAAAAAACAAGGGCAAATATATAATTATTAGATTCACTGGGAGTAAGTTTACTCTGACAAATTGCTATTAACATTTCTAAGCACTTATTTTATTCTCAATTTTTTTCACAGATCAGTTACAAACAAGCCAGGGACAAGCACTAATCCATGGACCACTTTGAGAGGCACTGATCTAGATCTCATTATTTGAAGATTTTCAAGGCTGCAAAAATTGACCTGTTCTAAGATCTAAGGTTCAAACTCACCAGCCACTCCTCGGAAGGAAGGTTGGGCAATCCTACTTCCGTAGTGATACTGCCTCGGAAACCCAAGGAGGGGTCGCTATGAGTCAGGTTTGACTCGACGGCACATAACAACAACAACAACAAGATCTAAGGAGCTCTGGTAGCATAGTGCCTGAGGCACTTGACTGCTAGCCAGAAGGCTGGCGGATCAAACCCACCAGCCACTCCTCGGAAGGAAGGTTGGGCATTCCTACCTTCCGTAGTGATATTGCCTCAGAAACCCAAGGAGGGGTCGCTATGAGTCGGGGCTGACTCGATGGCAAATAACAACAACAACAACAAGATTCGAGAGAGTAACAACTGATCTGTGTGTTCTCAGATGTTTTTAAATCAAAGTAACTAGAAAAGCTGCTATTGTGACCAGAAACCCATATTGTCAAGGAAGCACTGTACTACAACAAAAGTGGAAAAGTGGTTTTATATGAACTTGAAAGAATCATCTAAAAATATTGTCATGAAACCTGTTTATGTGCCGTAAGAGCCTAGAGAGTGACTCCAATTTACAGATTCCGGTTTATGCTAAGATGGAGCTATTCCTGAGTTTAGATAAAATAAATGGAAAACCACCTAGACACAGAATTTACATGTACAGACATACCATTCCCTGGGGAGCATCGATTCTGTTCATTAGCATCACTCATCAATATTCCTTGGCTTTCTTCTCAAAATATTCATGTTGTTAAGTCTTAAACCAAAATATCCCCTGAAGTCTTCTTAAAACCAAAAAATAGGTTAGCTTAACCAGTAGTGAATGTCTGCTTTGAGCATTGTGCACTTTTATAACCTGTCTATGTGGGATCAAATTAACAACAGCAACCTGAAAGATTAGATAGGAAACTTAGAGGGCAGTGAATTTATGTTAATGGGGAGGGACAATTTGGAAAAGAAGGGTGAGAATAGTTGTATAACTTAAAGAATGTAATCAATGCCACAGAATTGTACATGTAGAAACTTTTGAATTGGTGTTATGTTTTGCTGTGCATGTTCTCAACAGTAACAACAAAATTAGTAACATTTTTTAAAAATTATGGTGTATAGGCAAATATGAACTACTCATCTTGTCTAGTGTCTTACTTAGGCAATGTCTCTCATATCAGCTGATATGGAAAATACTTCTTACTTTTTTCTCCTGGTAGGCTTTCTTAATGTTCAAAACATTTGTTACAGAACACGAATTTCTGATAAATTATTATTCACAAATAATTGGTATAAAGAAAGTGAGATAGTTTAAATGTGATTTCAGTGAAAGAAACTCAAGAGTAGCAGGATGGTCTGTAGCATTTTCATGTCATACTTTCATAATTTATGAGAAATTCAGCCTCATGAGGTCTGACACCTCATGGGGCAATCTGGTATGGGTAATGGTAATTTTACTGATTATCACGCCATATACTTGGTAGCAGTCTCAGAATAATCTAGGCCCTTGTTGCCAGCTCATAGATGGCATGAGTATTGGTTGTCTTCTCTCCTAAGATCTGGGTGAGCCCTACTAATCATAACCACATTCTTTCCTACTGGAGCAAGTCCCTGCCTCAGAATACTTCTCAACATACTATTCCAGCTAATAATAATCTCTTGGACTTATAATATGCCTATAATATATTATTTTATGCTATAAGGAATACACAGAGTCATTGCATGAAAAAGTCAATGTTCAACTCTTTTGCAAAGTGATATATGATCAAGAATCCGTGGTACTGAAAAAAGAAGTCCAAGCTGCCCTGAAGGAATTGGTGGAAAACAAGGCTCCAGGAATTGATGGAATACCTATTGAGATATTTCAACAAATGAATGTCACTCTGGAGGCACTTACTCATCTCTGCTTAGTTATTTGGAAGACAGCTACTGGGTCAACTGACTGGAAGAGATCCATATTTGTACCCATTCCAAGAAAGGTGATCTCACAGAATATGGAAATTATCAAACAATATCATTCATAATGCACACAAGTAAAATGTTGCTGAAGTTAATTAAAAAATGGTTGCAGCAGTATATTTACAGGGTACTTCCAGCAATGCAAGCTGGATTCAGAAGAGGATGTGGAATGAGGGATATCATTGCTGATGTCAGATGGATCTTGGTTGAAAGTAAAGAATACTAGAAAGATTTTTACTTGTGTTTTATTGTCTAAGTAAAAGCATTTGACTGTGTGGATCATAACAAATTATGGATAACATTGAGAAGAATGGGAATTCCAGAACACTTAATTGTGCACATGATGAACTTGTACACAGACCAGGGGGCTGTCATTTGAACAGAACAAGGGGCTACTGCATGGCTTAAAATCAGGAAGGGAGTGCATCAGGGTTGTATCCTTTCACCATACTTATTCAATCTGTATGCTGAGCAAATAATCTGAGAAGCTGTACTATATGAAGAACATGACATCAGGATTGGAGGAAGACTCATTAACAACCTGTGATATGTAAATGACACAACCTTGTGAGCTGAACGTGAAGATGACTTGAAGCGCTTACTGATGAGGAGTAAAGGTAACAGTTTGCAGTATGGATTACAACACAACCCAAAGACAATGAAAATCCTCAACCAATAAGCAGCATCATAATAAATGGAGAAAAGATTGAAGTTATCAAAAACATTGTATTACTTGGATCCACAATCAACACTCATGGAAGCAGCAGTCAAGAAATCAAATGTCATATTGTACTGGGCAAATATGCTGCAAAAGATCTCTTTAAAGTGTTGACAGCCCCCAGGCAGCAGGGAGCAGTGGCAGACAGGGCTGGCAGGAACAGGTAGTGGGTAGCCCAGGAAGTGAGCAGAGAAGTTGGAACAGTGAAGGGAGACGAATTTGTCTGTCAGTTTGTTGTACTGTGGTGGGTCGCATGTTGCTGTGAGGCTGGAGGCTGTGCCAGCAGGGGTGCCCATGGTGGACCAGTTTCGGTGGCGCTTCCAGATTGAGACAGACTAGGAAGAATTCTTCTCAAAGAATTGGACAGGAAAAAACTTATGAATAGTGGTGAAACACTGTCTGATATATTACTGGAAAATTTTATGAATAGCCCTGAAAAATTGTCTGACACAGTGCTGGAAAATGAGCCCCTCAGGTCGAAGAGCAGTCAAAACATGAATGGGAAAGAGCTGCCTCATCAGAGGAGAGCCTACCTTAATGATATGGATAGAGTAGAGCTATTGGGGCTTCCACTGCTGAAGTGGCATGACTCAGTATGAGAAGAAATAGCTGCAAACAACCACTGACGATCGGAACATGGAATGTACAAAGTATGAATCTAGGAAAATTGTAAGTACTCAAAAATGAAATGGAATGCATAAATATTGATATCCTAGGCGTTAGTGAGCTGAAATGGACCGGCTTTGGCCATTTTGAATCAGATAAACATATGATCTACTATGCCAGAAATGACAAATTGAAGAGGAATGGTATGACATTCATCGTCAGAAAGAATATTTCAAGATCTATGATGAAGTACAATGCTGTCAGTGAGAGAATAATATCCATATGCCTAATAGTAATTAATATTACTATTATTCAAATTTACACAAAAACTACCAAAGCCAAAGATGGGGAAATTGAAGATTTTTACCAACTTCTGAAGTCTGAAATTGACCAAACATGCAATAAAGAGGTGCTGATTATCACTGGTGACTGGAATGCAAAAGTTAGAAAAAAGAAGAATCACTAGTAGTTGGAAAATTTGGCCTTGGTGATAGAAACAATGCTGGAGATCACATGATAGAATTTTGCAAGACCAATGACTTATTCATCGCAAATACCTTTTTTCAATAACACAGATGGCAGCTATACATGTGGACTTCATGAGATGGAGTACACAGGAATTAAATTGACTATATCTGTGGCAAGAGGCAATGGAGATGCTCAATATCTTCAGCCAAAACAAGGCAGGAGCTGCTTGTGGAACAGACCATCAACTTCTCATTTGCAAGTTCAAGTTGATGTTGAAGACAATTAAAACAAGTCCATGAGAGCCAAAATATGACCTTGATTATATCCCTCCTGAATTTAGAGACCATTTAAAGAACAGATTTGATGCATTGAACACCAGTGACTGAAAACCAGACGAATTGTGGGATGACATTAAGAACATCATCTGTGAAGAAAGCAAAAGGTCATCAAAAAGACAGGAAAGGAAGAAAAGACCAAAATGGATGTCAGAAGAGACTCTGAAACTTGCCCTTGAGCAGAGAGTAGCTAAAACAAATGGAAAAAATGACAAAATAAAAGAGCTAAACAGAAGATTTCAAAGAGCAGATCGAGAAGACAAAGTCAATTATTATAATGAAATGTGCAAAGAGATGGAGTTGGAAAGCCAAAAGGGAAGAATATGCTCAACATTTCTCAAGCTGAAAGAACTGAAGAGGAAATTTAAGCCTCGAGTTGCAATATTAAAAGATTCTATGGGCAATATATTGAATGATGCAGGAAACATCAAAAGAAGATGGAAAGAATGCACAGAGTCACTGTCCCAAAAAAATAGGTTGATGTTCATCCATTTCAGGGGGTGGCATATGATCAAGAACCAATGATATTGAAGGAAGAAGTCAAAGCTGCACTGAGGGAAGTGGTGAAAAACAAGGCTCCAAGAATTGACAGGATACCCACTGAGATGTTTCAACAAACGGATGCTGCACTAAAGGCACTCACTCGGTTATGCTAAGAGATTTGGAAGACAGCTACCTGGCCACCTGACTAGAAGAGATCCATATTTGTACCCAATCCAAGGAAAAGTGATCCCACAGAATGTGGAAATTTTCAAACAATATCATTAATATCACATGCAAGTAAAATCTTACTGAACATAATTCAAAAATGGTTGCAGCAGTATATTGATAGAGAACTTCCAGAAATGCAAGCTGGATTCAGAAGAGGACATGGAACAAGGGATATCATTGCTGATGTTTGATGGATCTTGGCTTAAAGTAAGAATACCAGAAAGATGTTTACTTATGTTTATTGACTATGCACAGGCATTTGATTGTGTGGATCATAACAAATTATGGATAGCATTGAGAAGAATGGGAATTGCAGAACACTTAATTGTGCTCACGAGGAACTTGTACATAGACCAGGAGGCTGTTGTTCAAACAGAACAAGGGAGCACTGCATGGTTTAAAATCAAGAAGGGAGTGTGTCAGGATTGTATCCTTTTACTATACTTATTCAATCTGTATGCTGAACAAATAATCCGTGAAGCTGGACTATGTGAAGAACATGGCATCAGGATTGGAGGAAGACTCATTAACAACCAGCGTTATGCAGATGACACAATTTTGCTTGCTGAAAGTGAGGATGACTTGAAACACTGATGAAGATTGAAGACTATAGTCTGCAGTATGGATTACACCTCAATATAAAGAAAACAAAAATTCTCACAACTGGACCAATAAGCAGCATCATAATAAATGGAGCAAAGATTGAAGTTGTAAAAGGCTCCATATTACTTGGTTCTATGATCAACACCAGGGGAAACAGCAGTCAAGATATCAGATGTCGTATAGCATTGGGCAAATCAGCTGCAAAGGACCTCTTTCAAGTCCTGAAGAACAAAGATATTTTCTTGAAGGCTAAAATGTGCTTGATGCAAGCCATGATACTTTGAATCGCCTCACATGCGTGTGAGAGCTGGGCAATGAAAAAGGAAGACTGAAGAAGAGTCGATGCTTTTGAATTATGGTGTTGGCAAAGAATGCTGGAAGTACCGTGGACTGCTAAAAGAACTACCAAATCTGTCCTGGAAGAATTGTAGCCAGAATGCTCCTTGGAAGCGAGAATGGCCAGATTTCATCTCACCTACATTGGTCATGTTGTAAGAAGAGACCATTCCCTGGAGAAGGATGTCATGCTTGGCAAAGTGGAGGGACAACAAAAAAGGAGAAGACCCTCAACAAGATAGATTGACACAGTGGCTGCAATGATGGACTTAGGTATAGCAAAGATCGTGGGGCTGGCACAGGACTGGGCAGTGTTTTGTTCTGTTGTACATGAGGTCACTGTAAGTCAGAGATGACTTGACAACACCTAACAACAACAAAGTATTGAAAAGGAAAGATGTCACTTTAAAGACTAAGGTATGCTTAAACCAAGCTATGGTGCTTTTAATCTCATACACATGTGAAGGCTGGGCAATGAATAAAGAAGACAGAAAAGGTGATACTTTTGCATGGTGCTGTTGGCACAGAATACTGAAAATACCACAGACTGCCAGAAGAACAAATGAATCTATTCTGGAGGAAGTGCAGCCAGAATGCTCCTTGGAAGCAAGAATGACCAGATTTCATCTCACCTACTTTGGTTATGTTGTCAGAAGGGACTATTCCTGGGAGAAGTTTATCATGCTTTGTAACATGGAGGGTCAGTGAAAAAGGGGAAGACCCTCAATGTGATGGATTGACACAGTGGTGGCAACGATGGACTCAAGTATAGCAAGGATTGTGAAGATGGCGCATGACTGGCCAGTGTTTTGTTCTGTTGTACACAGGGTCACTGAGTCATAGTCACATGATGGCCCCTAACGACAATAACATATATGCATATATGCCTATCTGCCATTCATAGTCTACCTAAACTACTCAAGGGAGATTCCATCTCTTCTGTAAATTAAATGGATTCTTGCCATCTCATTTAATTAAGAAGCATCTGGGTTACAGGGAACCCAATGCCCTTAATTAATTTCTTAACACAAGATCATGGCAAGATTAAGAAGTTTAAAAGTCATTTTCTTGGACCTAGACCTATCAGAATTCCAAAAATTTAGTGAAGGATGAGAATTGTTGGATAGACTCATTCAGAGACCATAAAAATTGACTTAAATCAAATAGCTGCCAAGAGAGTGAACAACTTCTTAAAATATTATTCCTACTGATTTATCAATAGTTTTTGATCAACTAGGAGGCAGGAGAGAAGGTCAAGTGTAATTCTCTTTGGGCCAGTCCTTGGCTGGCACACTATTATAGTTTCAGTCATGACTAATGAGATGTAATGGAGTAAATTCATTAAATTCGCAGATGGATGAGTTGGCTAGGACCTTATGTAACTATATTAATATTTTAAAAAGCTATGGTACTGTACACATGTTCATTGCTCTGTTTCCAATACAAGCAAAATACAGAGAACAATGGAAGTGTTGCTACAAACATGTTTATCTTTGGCAAAGTTGGACTTTGCTAAATATTAGATAAGTACTTGGCAATATCAAGTTATTGGCCAAGACTTGAAGGCTACTCCACTGTGGATGTGGCTGGATGTGTTAGGTTTGATTTTACACCACTAGGTCATTACAATGATGTCACAATTCTAGCATATATGTGGAGCATATGTTGTGTGCCTAATGCTTGCTTCTTAAGGAATAAGCTTAGAGTGTAGGATGCCATTGCAGGTGTACTTAAAATTAATAAAAATAATTTGGAAGAGAACTGCAGCTGTTTTGTCTCACATGAAACATGCATGATAGGCTATGTGTATTCTGAAAGTCATTTATGAATCACTGTAGGCCAGTGATACAGTGGTTGTTGGGTTATTCCATAAAAACCACACCACTGATTTTTCTGATATTTCCAATTTGATTCTTTGGCAGAGTAAACAATGTGACAGTAAAGGAAAAAGCAGGGAAGTAACCCATGTTTACTTTACCAGAGTTTTCCACTATAAACTGTATGACATAGTAAGCAAAACCCCTTGAAGTTCAAACAAGTATTTAAGATGAATAAGAGATTATTTCTGAAATGATGGTGTGGTTATCTTTGTTTCTGTCCCTAGAGAAACAAACGTAAATGGTGAAATTATTTTCTTTTAATTGAAAATTTCTGGATATTTTAATGAGGGCATATAACAAATAAAATGTTTTTTTTTTTTTTTTTTCAAGAAAAATCTACACAATCTCAGTAAAAACCACATGAGTCTCTGGCATTTGAACCAAGACCCATTCCTTCTCTCCCCACTTTTGGCTCAGCATAGTGGAGGCTCCATTCCAAGCAGATGCAGCCAAGAAAATAGAGCTCCCTTTCCTCCCCAGAAGTTGTAAATACAGTATGACAATGTCTGTTTAAGAATGTGTCTTCATAACAGAGGAAATGATGATGCTCTGTCCAGAGAGATACTGGGGATGGGGGCGTTTGGAGTAGTTTGTTGGCTAAACCCTCTACACTTTGCATATTTTTATTCCCTGTCTTCTGCCAACCAGTGTTGTAAATAGCAGCAGTCAATTCTAGGCTTGCCCTGTTACTTGAAGCACTGTCAGTAACTGCCTCAACCGCCTACTACTTGTTCTCTAGCAATTTGAGGAAGAATTATATCATATTATTAGAATAATCAGAGACTAACTAGCCAGGTGTCATTGGAATGACATCCTTCCATAGCTGCAGAACTCATGAAACTGACCTGAATAAAGAAACAGGTGGGAGATATCAATGACAGGGATACATTTCTCAGTCAACTAACCATCAGAACATAAGCCTTGGGTTTCCTTTCTTGGCTGAATTCTAGGGTTTGGAGTTACCATGCAGCAGTGGTAAGAGACGGGCTAAGTATAGAGGAGATTTCACAAGATGTGACCTATGTGGACTAACACTTAATCACATTTTTATCGCAATGTGTATCTTTTGGGAAAAAAAAAAATCTGGCATTGTTAAATGGCAGGTTATTGGAATGTCACTTCTGTTATTTTTAAACACATAAAATGAAAAACACATACTGTCGTCTGTAGAGGAGACATATGCTAAGTTAGGGACCTTATCCCAGAACTTGAAGGCCATGATCAGACTAAGGGTAAATCATGCGGTTGGCTCCAAGCATCCAGTGAGGGCTGAGCACAAAGTAGAAAACAAGACCAGTTCTGCAAGTCAGAGTTCAGGAGACAAAAAATACATGAGACATTCAGGAGAGACATAGCTACCTGGGAGCTGAGGCAAGAGAGATATGCTTTTCTCCTGTGTTCTCAAAGAGAAGAAACTACATAATATAATGGGCAATGCCCTTAGCCTCGCAGTAAATACTGTAATGGATTACATTAAGCAATTTCAATTAATGCTCTTAAATATATTGCCAAAATACCATTTAATTAAAATACATGGAATTTATTTAATTAAAGTAAATGAGTCATTAGGGTGACCATATAATTTATCATCAAAATAAGAAGATACCTCTCAGAGTACAAAGAGAAGTTATTAACAATAGGAGTAAACCAGGATTATCTAGGGGCAGAATGGGAAGAAAGGTCATCCTAATTGTAATAGAGTTGAGGTAGGAAGTTCTTTGGGGAACCAGAAGGTCTGAATGCCTTACTGGTTATGAATGTCTCCCACTGTTCCCAGGCATTGAGAGTCTCTGTGATGTCAACCAGTCATATTAAAGCTACAGAAATTTGGAACTGATGGGATCTTAATGTAGTTTTTTCTTATTGTTCCCAAACCTTAGTTCCTCATCATCCTTTCATATAATCTGGACTCAATTATGACTAAATTTTTAAAATAACTTTGAATGTTCAGCCCCCTGAATTGTAATTGTAAATGTGTATAAATTGTAAATGTTTGGATGAAAATAGATGCATGAAGGCAGGATTTTTACGCACTTATTCTTTGCACTGAATTACCCATATATTTCCATTTTTAAAATATAAATTATACTGTTATAAGGAAATCTTTGTATCCACATTTTGCAAAATAATAATTTTAAAATAATAATAATTTTTAATTATTGTCTTAGTCTTAATTTCTAGTATTTGGACATCTAGGTCAAAAATAGGTCGTTTGTAAGGCTTTTGGTACATATTGCTGAATTGGTTTCCAGAACGTGTATTGGTTTAAACTCTTACCAGTAATGGCTGAGAACACCCTATTTCTACATCGTCATTAACACTGGGACTATTTAATATTTGAAAATTTAGTAGATGAAAAATGTATCTCATTTTAATTTTTCTGTCTATCAGTACTGGAGTTCAGACTAGTCCCATTGACTCTTAGATCATATATACAGCATAGGTTTGTGGGCAGGTTACATATAGTTTCTTGTGAGTTTCCTATAGATCTCCTTTGCCTATCTTAAATTGGTATGCTCATTTGTTTTCTTGTTTGACTTATAGAAAATTTTTATATATAATTCCATTGCTATTATATACTGTAGATACTTTCTACAATTTATCTTTTGCCATTGTGTTTTGTTGTAGTAATTTTGCATCATAAATTTGTTTATTCTCACCCTCCTGCATCTATAATCTGCTTCTTTTTATACTCTGTGCCTTTATCTTTATAAAGATAAAGTCTGCCCCAAGTTAAGAGAAAAATTCCCTCTTTTTATTTTTTTGTTTTTTAAATTTAACTCTATAATTCACATGGGGTCACCATGAGTCAGAATCAACTCATAGCAACCACCACCAACAATTTAACAATAACTCACACAGCATTTTAGTGCATGAGGTGAAGTAAAACAAACCAAATCTGTTGCCTTCAAGTCCATTCAGACTCATAGGACAGAGTAGAATCATTCCATAAGGTTTCAAGGCTGTAATCTTTACAGAAGCTGACTGCCATATCTTTCTCCTGTGGGGCAGTTGCTGGGCTCAAACTGCCAAACATTTGGTTAGCATCAGAGTGCTGAACCACTGTACCACTGGGGCTCCAGACTATGAAAAACAACAACCCGTTGCCATCCAATTGAATCCAACTCATAATGACCCTATAGGACAGAATTTCCAAAGCTGTAATCTTTATGGAAGCAGACTACCACATCATTTTTCCGGGGAGTAGCTGGTGGGTTCGAACAGCTGACCTTTTGGTTAGCAATTGAGGAAGCTATTTTTCTTCAACATAAACAGGTTTTTGAAATTTCACCTTCAATATTTATTAAATTCTAATGGATTCTTGAATCATTTGGGGGAGAATTTATTATTATTTTTAAGGAGCCCTGGTGGTACAGTGGTTAAGCACTTGGCAGCTAACAAAACAATGGACAGTTCGAATCCACCAGACACTCTGTGGGAGAAAGAGGTGACAATCTGCTTCCATAAAGATTTAAAGCCTTGGAAACCCTATAGAGTGGATCTCTTCTGTCATCCTGTAGGGGTGCTATAAGCTGGATTTGACTCTATGGCAGTGAGGTGGTTTTTTTTTTTTTTGTATTATTATTATTATTTAATTTTATGGTTCATATGCTAAGGTTTTTTTT
>NW_006921608.1:18487499-18516649 GCF_000298275.1 Orycteropus afer afer | reverse complement strand
TTTTTTTTTTTTTTTCTGGCTAGGAAATGCTTTACTTGTGGTAGATTTTTGATACTTTTATGTCATGGCAGTCCCCTCACCCCAATTTTCTTGACTGTTTCACTTGTTTAATTTTCCATGCATTTTAGAATCATTATATTTTAAAATCGGGGTTTAATGCAATGGCAAAATTGCAAGTGCAATTGCTTTAAATGTACTTGTTACCTTGAGGAGATAGCAAATTATCTTTTGAAAGGAGAATTATTCATGTTTAAGTTTCAGGATTTCCCTGATTGGAATATTTCATGCATACAGAGTCACTACACAGAAAATAATCTTAGCTTATTGCAAGAATCCTCAAATGGTAAAAGATACATGATACACTTTGTAGACTCTCTCAACCTGTAATGCTCTGAGACACATGATAAAGCCAGAGAGGTGCTTAGGAAAAGCCTACTAAGGCATGGTGGAACTGTGCGCAATGTGCTATCTAGCAAGGGACTCCAAGATGAAACTGGCCATTATGGGGCAAGATTGTAGAATTTTTCTCTTTCAGTATGGCCCTGGGATTTTTATTTTTCCTCTGTGGTATGTTGATCAACATTGGGGAACAGTGGACCTAAAGCTTCGGGAAAGGAGATGTCACCCTGGACTTGGGGAGGCCAACCAACACAAACACATAGTTAAGCTGGCCCCCTGGGTCCTCCAGAGAGGGAAGAGAGTGCATGCTGCCGGCTGGGGGGAGGTTGGAGCAGACCAGCGAGGTCCTTTGCCAAGGCTTACAACCAAGATTGAATTTCGGTTGGATTTCCAGGGAAGTTGAGACAAATTGTGAGGGACTGGGGCTGTGCGGAATGTCAGGTAGAAGTCATGAGAAAATCATTTAATTCAGGATTATTCGTTTGATTCAAAATTGTAAAGGGTAGGGGGGAGCAAGTCTAGGAAAAATAAATTCATGGGGAAACTCACCCAAATAAAATTCTCCTAATACTTGCTTTATTTGTGAGTCCAGGGCTTTCTTTACAGAACAGTAATCTGTTTGTACCCCCAAGTATCCTCTAATGCAGGATGGCAGCGCTTGTGAGATCACCCAGAATACAAAGAATAATATCAGACTTTCTTTGTAATATGTGATTGCAAGAAAGAATTAATTGAAGTAATGGTACTAGAAAGTTGAAAATGGGGTAGAATTCTGTTCAGGTAATTTTTGAGAAAAGGGAACTACATATGTTTTTGTCCTCATTTTTCTATCATGGAGACTGGAGGAGGATAAATTGATGCTATCTGAAAATAAATTTAGTTCTTTTATTTTTATAAATTTTTGCTTAAATTTTGTTAAGCCATTAGAAAATTGCACTTATTTAAATGTATTATAATTTAGCAATTGTTTTCTTTTTTAATCTTTATGCTCGATTACATTTTTTAGCCACTGACAGGACACAAGGTGGTATAGTGAATGGAACAGTGGATATCCAAGTTCTAAATCGAACTCTTGTCACTAACTGTAGGAGGCACTTGGGACATGTCACTTAACAATTTGGAAAATGAGATTGTTGGACTATATAACCTTTAACGTTACTTCTATCCCACCACCAGTTGTAAATTACTAAGATTATTTATGTCCACATAGACGTAGAAGAAAGAGTGTATTAACATAGAAAGAGAAGAGTTACCAGTATATATACTGTAAAATTAAAATGAGTATTCCTATTTCTTATATACCTCCAAAATCCAAAATCCACTGCCATCAAATTGATTCCAATCCTTGTTGGGTTTCCAAGGCAGTAAATCTTTATGGAAGTAGATTGCCCAGTCTTCCTTTCACAGAATGGCTGGTGGGTTTGAACCACCAACCTTCTGGTTAGTCTTAGGCACTGCACCATCAGAACTCCTTTTCTTAGGTACACTGCTTATTAAATAATATACCAATTAGTGTATGCTTGTTTTGTTACTTGTTGTTTTGTTCATTTGTATTCCCTTCACCAGATGTTTAATTGCAGGATTCTGAAAACCCATACCCTGACCTCAGTGATGTCAACTGAGAGTGTATTGGTGTATGTGCATGTGTGTGTGCACATGTGTGCTTTCTCATATAAATGAAATAATCTTCAACAGAGAATGTGATTCTTCAACAACAATGGTTTCATTACATGAACAATTCAAAATGTTAGGTTAGTTGCCAGATAAAATAGAATGTCCTTAGCTGACTCGCGCCTGCATAATTTCAGCCATTTTCTGCACAACCTGGAGCAGTTGGGGCTGGGAAACCTTCGGGACACCACTTCTTAATCTTATAGATAAATGTGGTTCATAGTTAGAGCTATCGGTAGCTCTATTGGTAGTTGTGCTTGTCAATGGTTGAAGACCTTTCCATAAAAAAATTGGATACCATTACTTTGGCTTTTTTCCTTACTCTTCATTAAGCTGGAGAAAATGAGAGAGCATGGGTGAAGCATTAAGTGCTGATTAAAAACAATTTTAGGAGAGTCATTGAGACCTGGAGTCCACCACTTACTGGATGCATGACATGGTCAAGTTCCTTAAGCCTTCTTAATCTCAATTTTCTGATCTTTAAAATGAGAATAAGAATATCTACCCTAAAGATCATGGAAAGAATCAAATAAGATATTGGCTGCCTATTTTAGTACACACTCTGGTAGCGTAGTGTCTAAGGCACTTGACTACTAACCAGAAGGCTGGCAGTTCAAACCCACCAGCCATTCCTTGGAAGAAAGATGGGGCAATCTACTTCCGTAGTGATACTGCCTCAGAAACCCAAGGAGGGGTCGCTATGAGTCAGGGCCGACTCAATGGCACATAACAACAAACAACAATATGTATCTAATAGTACTATGGTAACCATTGAGGATTGCCTTCACTCATGAAGCCATCTTGCCTAAGAGTTTTTGTTTTCTGAGGCCACACATCTGATATAAGTATTTGGCTTGTTGTCCAAACCTGACACTTCTGGTTTTATTGGGTAGTTTTTTTTCAGGCAGACAAATTTAATTACTTAAATCATATGGAGAGAGAGAGAGAGGAAAAAAAAAAAGATATTTATGTAAGGCTAAGCATTAAAAAAAGTCCTGAAACCTTTGTTTAACCACTTTGTTATATGTTATATATGGAAGATAACTTTCACATTTACTTGGCATTGAAAAGCAAAGTTTATTTTTGCCATAATTTAATCAGTTACACAATTCTAAATTCTTTCATCTTCTTTTCCGTTTGCTTCTTGTTTAGTTAAAGGCTCTGGGCAATAATTTTACACATAGTTATCTCTTTACATTTCAGCAATGTGTGCAGGTTGGAATATATAGTGGCCCAGGTGGGATTTGCTGTTTTCTTATATATTTAGCTAGGCAAGGCTTCAAGTGAGAAAGCAGTGCCACTATTCTGCATGAGAATGTTTAGATAAATAATTGTTCAGATTCTCACATGTAGCAAGGCCAGTTTGTTCTTGACAATCCTTGAAAGTCCCTTTTTTCCCTGGTCACAGTCAATTTAAGCTGACTTGGCAAGAGACCAAGTTGCCCCGACAAGGATTATGAGTTATTAGTGTCATTGCCTCTTGCACTGTACAAATGGTTGCTATGTTTTGAACAGCAACCAGGCAGCACTTTGACCCAACCAGTCTTTCTAAATAGATCTTAAGGAAGGGAACCATGCATATTTGATATGAATATCACAATCACTTCCCTTGGTTTTCTGAGTGACCTAGTTAGTTTTACTTGACAGATGTATAACTACCAAAGAAGACCTGCCCCAGAAAAAGTTCTGTGGTAATCCCAGGCACTGGTCCCAATGAGCTTTACCAAAGTAAGCATTCTTTTTTTACACTTGAATCATAGCATGGTAAGCTCTGTTGGATTTCAGTTGGACTTTTCCCTGTGACCAAGTGTTGGTAAGACCCAGTGAAAAATAGTCCTTACTGGTGGCACAGTTGTTAAGAACTCGGCTGCTAACTGAAATGTTGGTGGTTAGAAATCACTTAGAGATTCTGTGGGAGAAAGACCAGGTGATCTGCTCTCGTAAATAATTACAGCCTTGAAAGCCCTATGGGAAAGTTCTATTCTGTCACGTAGGATCACTAGAGTCAAAATTGACTTGAGTGCACATAACACCAACACTGTGAATCTATACTGTATTGTCTTAAATCCTCAAGCCACCTTCTTCTACCAAACTTATGTCCCCTGTCACTTGACTTTTCTCTTTGATACATATTATGAGCTGCTGGACAAAAAATCTCAGGGGGCTAATGTTGAATTTTTATCTTTTTATATAATTTCTAGTGGTAATCAATAAATAGTGGTTTGGGTGGTTTTGGTCAGTTGGAGAATACCATGGATTTGGAAATGTATCCTGACACATCTGTTCAATAATGTTTCCAGAAAATAGTCTAGAGAAAAGGCAGAGACCTTTATGATTGAACTTCCATTTTCTAGAAAAGTGAGATATGTAGAAGTAAGTAGTTCTACCAGAAAAAAAGTCAGAATTATGTATTCAGAAATGTCAAGTATATCAGTTACTCTTCTCTATTTGTAGTGTATATAAAAGTATTGCAAAAATTTAGAGATAATCTGAAAAGAATATGAATTCACTTCCTGACATAATTAAGGACGCTTGGTGCTGCAGTATTAAAGCACTCAGTTGCTAATCAAAAGGTCCATCATTTGAACCCACCAGCTGCTCCATGGGAGAAAGTCTGCTTCTGTAAAATGCATAGCCTTGGATGCCCTATGGAACAGTTCTACTCTGTCCTATAGGGTCACTATGGGTCAGAACCAAGTCAAAGGCAGTGGGTTTGCCTTAGATACGATTTTGATATCTTCTCTAGTATGGGTAAAGTATCCTAAAGTGCTTGTTGTTGTTGTTGTTGTGTGCCATCCAGTTGGACCCAACTAGTAGCGAGCCCTCCTTGGGTTTCCGAGGCAATATTACTACGGAAATAGATTGCCTGACCTTCCTTCCAAGGAGTGGCTGGTAGGTATGAACCACCAGCCTTCTGGTTAGCAGTCAAGTGCCTTAGGCACTATGCTACCAAGAGATTTCCATTAAAACAAACGTTCCTGTCTGTGAGTCAGGAGTGCTTGTGTTCATGGCTGGCAGCTTGTGTCACCTCAAGGTGGTGACTCAACTGCCCTCTTCCTTATTCCCTTCTCCTGTAAAATGGGGAAATAATCCCTGCTTCTATATAAAATGACTGCAGTACTGCATTTTTTTTTTTTCAAACACACCCCTCAAATGTTGCCAAAAGGATTTCCCTCAATTAAAATGGACAGTAGCATAATAATTGTAGGATACTTGAGAAGTGATTTAATTCTTTAGTGGGGTAGATTTTGTTACAAATGCCTAAATCAAACAAGGATTTAAAAGAAAACTCTACCGCTCCTAATAATAATGATTCTATTTAAAGTTCACTATTATAAATACATTGCGATATTGTGTGCATGTATGATCTGGAATCCCTCAGCCAAGAGCTGGAAAATATCGTTGGTGATTAAGTGAAAATGAATCTCACCTTGGGAATGGAGGAAATAAGTATGTTTGAGAATAACTTCAACATTCATGCATGGATTTGGGGCAGGAGTGCCTTAATGTTGTAATCCTTTAAAAAGGTTCTAAATGAACTAGATAAGTAATTTGTCCTGCAGAAAGCCTTCTCAGATTACTTTCTTTGCGTGCAGGATGATCCTTACCCTACTTGAGAACTCTTGTTGTTCAACATGTTCATCAGCCCACTGAAGCTAAACCGAGTGGAATAAGGGAAGGTGAAATGGGAGGTTTGTGTTTTAGACAGTTTTTTATGCTTCTAGGAAAGTTAATTAGGAAGCGAAACCCTAAGCAATTGACAGTGTGCATTGTTGGCTACTAGGTCATCATGACAAATAGCTCTGAAAGGTCTTCACTTTCTTTTGTAAACAGAAAGGTAAGGAATTTGCCCAAAAATGCACTGGCGAAGATCTGGTTTTCATCAGGGTCTAACCACATAGTAAACAACAGAAATAACTTGTTTTAATAAAGTATGGTGTTGAAACGTTTATCAGCAAGTCCTTTCTACTGGCTTCAAAAGGTATATTTGGATAAGAGAAACTCTTGCCCAAAAGAACACAATCTGAAATTTAGGTATAACAATTTCTTCATGTCAAGGTCAAGAAACTTAAGGGAGAAGTTTGACTTTCATGTAATCATGACTTTATCTCTTATCAGGCTCAGATATTATGACTAATATTATTTGGGATTAGATATTGTGGAAGAAGGAGCTCTGGTAGCATAGTGCCTAAGGCACTTGACTGCTAACCAGAAGGCTGGTGGTTCAAACCCACCAGCCACTCCTCAGAAGAAAGGTTGGGCAATCTCCCTCTGTAATGATACTGCCTCGGAAACCAAGAAGGGGGTCACTATGAGTTGGGTCCAATTCAACAGCACATAACAACAACAACATGGTGGAAGAAAAAGAGAGAACTCTGCAAAAGGTTTGATCTGGAATGGTTTAATGGAATCTATTATTTGGAGTGAAGTCCTTAAGTGTCTAGTTTGCACTTGATCACTAACCTAAACATTGGTGGTTCAAACTCATCCAGCAGTACCATGAAAGAAAAGGCCAGGTGACCTGCTTTTGGCCAAGAAAACCCTATGGAACAGATCTGTTCTGTAACACGTAGAGTTGCTATGAGTTGGAAATGACTCAACAGCAACTAGCAACGACAGCATTATTTTGAGTGCCTACTTCCTTCTTCCTCTGGATAGAAGTATATTGGGTCTTAGGGAAAAAAAAAAAAAAAGTTTCCAAATGCAAAACAGTATTGTTATGATGAGAATATATATATATATATATATATATATATAAAAAGCCAGAATGATCTGATAGAAAGTGTAGGTAAAACCAGGAGGCAGGTCTGAGCTGGCCCAGGGAAAGAGGTAAAGTGTTTGAGATGCAAAGCTCAAAGAGGTGGGTTTGAGCAGTCCAAACAGACAATCTTGAAGTTAAAGAAAGAGAGAGGAAGGGAGAATATTATCATAATGGTTTCCAGTTTGGGGATGAGTACTGAGAACTTGCAAGAACTACAGAGAAGCAAATGCAATGCTATCCAACAGAACATTCAGAGATCATGGAAATCATCTGTTGAGCTGTCCAGTACTTTGGTCATTAGCTACATGGAGCTACTGAATATTTGAAATGAAGCTAGTGTGACTGAGAAATGGAACTTTTAATTTTATTAATTTGGAATTTAATCTTAATAGCCACAAGTAGCTAGCCATTATTGTTTTGAATAACTTTACCTGTTCCGACTTTTACACATCATGATCAAGTGATGGGCTTTGTCATAAGTCAGAAAGGATGGTCTTAAGTCTGTGACTGCACTAAGCCCCTCCATTTGCATTAATGCAAATATTTCCTAGTTGTAAATATTTCATACTTTTTACACCTCCTTCATGTACTCAGGATTGGTCATAGCCCAAACCCACTCTTTACTGAACTGGCTGTATGGGTCAAAGGAAGAAAAGAGGGAAGCTCCAGCAGAAAATTAAAGAATGAGCTTTTTAAATAGAATTAGATGGCATTTCTGAGTTTCCAGCACTTTGGCCTTTGAATGACTATGATTTGCTCAGACTCCACAAAGAGTAGAATTTTTTGAATATAGAAATACAATTTTTTTTTTTGTTACAAGATATTGTTAGAAATTTGTTATAATGTGTCATTTTGACTGATTTTCCTCATAAATTTGTTTGGTTGGAATGCCTATTCTTTGGTTCCTAGGCAATCCAAGGGATTTTTTACAAATCTATTTATAAGTTGATATGCCTAGGTGAAGCAAAATGTTATTAAAGAGACAATGTATGTGAGAAAATCACAAGGAATAAGAAGGAAATATGTTTGGCCTAAAGCTTTGTTACACATATTGAACAACATCAAGAGATTAATGACTTCAAAGTATTGTTGGCAAAACTATATGATGAGATTTATCCACCCCATTACTGTGGAGTCAATTCTGACTCATGGCAACCCTACAGGCAAAGTAGAACTGTCCCACAGGGTTTCCAAGCCTGTAAATCTTTACAGAAGCAAGACTTCTTTCTTCTGTGGAGCAGCCAAGGGCTTAACCATTGCACCACCCAGGTGCCTTGTGATGGGACTTAGAGAATCATCATTAAATTGCTATCCCGTGTGAAACCAAATGATATATGGGACTAGAGTAACAGAATTAATTTGAGCAGATTCTTGGATACTTGAAAGCTTTTCTTTATCATCAGTATAGTTCATGCTACCTTGATAAGATCAACCAACTAACACAAACAATTAATCATCCACCTATATTTTCACTACCCAGGATGTTAGGCATAATTTTTCATCGATGAAATGAATGTTCTCTGTTAAAGATCTAGGGTTGACTAGATTTTGGAGTCCCTGGGTAGTGCAAATAGTTAACATGCTCATCTACTAGCAAAAAGGTTTGGGGTTTGAATGCACCCAGAAATACCTTGTAAGAAAGCCCTGGTGATCTACTTCTAAACAAGCAGACCCTGGAATCCTGTGGAGCTCTACTCTGACAAACATGGAGTCACCATGAAGTAGAATTAACTTGACAGTAACTGGTCAACGATCTAAGAGTCTCAAGTAGTTTTGATCCCTTCCTAATTTCCAAAGGATTTCTCTTTTGCTCAAACAAAGCAAGCAAGCCAAACTTGTACATTAATCCACTCATCAATCAACTACTCAACAGGCCTTGAGTTCCTCATATGTGCAGTGACTAGAAGATGTGATTTGACATTAGTGTGCTTTCTTTGAACCAAAGGCTATGGTTACTGTAGAAGTATAAAGCCCCTAGGCCTCTTTTTTCAACACACCTGCTTGTTTTAAAAATATAAATATTAGATCCACATTATATGGAGACCAGAATTTTCTCCGCTTTTAATGGCTTCCCAAATATCTGGAGAATTTCATAATGTTAGTGAATATCATGAAAGAGAATAGGAAGCCAAAAAAAGTGAGAAAAAGAAACTTTTACTGCTTCAAAAACAGTGGCAATTTCCCTAAAGTGGTAAATGGACCATCTGTGTGCTCTGACTCCAGAAAAGGTATAATTTCTTTTAAAAGATCAGGTATAGCTCTGTCCTTCCAAATGTCTATCTGAAAGAATGTGAGTATTGTATATAAAAATGAAGCAGGGAAACAGAGTGGACTTTCTAAGCACTGTGTGCTTATTTACTTCAAAGCTATCTATCCTGTCAACAAGAATAAAATTTATTAACTCAGGTAAATATAAAGAGTCAGTCATTTTCTTGCAATGAGGAGGGTAAGTAGATCACGCCTTGAAAACCTGTCTGCTTCCATTTGGAAGAACATTGCCTTCAATCCCAAACATTTTATTAGAAAGCCCACAGAAATTTCAGTGGGAAAGAGGAAGCGTAAGTTCTGACTGAACCTGCTTACCCTCCCAATAGTCCTAGAATTTATGTCTCTGGAAACACTCAAGGGATAGTTTGTGTATTTTTTCAGCATTAAATTGAGGGTCAAGAAAAAGGAACTGCTATGTCCTTTGGCTCCTCCTAATTCCTCCTTCTTTTCAGTACTTGTTTACTATTTATGAATTTATAGAAACGCAGAAATCCGAGTTGAACAATTAATATGGAATTACATTTCATGTCTGTTATGGATTGAATTTTATCCATTCCAAAATATGTGTTGTAAATCCTAACCCCTATACCTGTGATCACCACTTGTCTGTCAGTTTGTCATACTGTGGTGATTTGCTTCTTGCTGTGATGGTGGTAGCCATGCCATCAGTATTTAAAATACTAGCAAGATCACCCATGGCGCACAGGTTTCAGTGGAGCTTCCAGACTAAGACAGACTCACAAGAAGGACTTGCTCATCTACTTTTTAAAAAATTGTCCAATGAAAACATTATGAATAACAGTGGAACATTGTCTAATATAGTGCCAGAAGATGAGTCCCTCAGGTTGGATGGCACTCAAAATATAAATAGGAAAGAGCTGCCTCCTCAAAGCAGAGTTGACCTTAATGGATGTGGATGGAGAAAAGCTTTTAGGACTTTCATTTGCTGATGTGGCACAATTCAAAATGAGAAGAAACAGCTGCAAATATCCATTAATAATTACAATGTAGAATGTATAAAGTATGAATCTAGGAAATTTGGATGTTGTCAAAATGAAATGGAATGCATAAAGTTTGATATCCTAGGCATTTTTGAGCTGAAATGAACTGATATTGGCTATTTTGAATTGGACAATCATATGATCTACTATGCCAGGAATGACAAATTAAAGAGGGATAGCATTGCATTCATCATCTAAAAGAACATTTCAAGATCTATCCTATAGTGCAATGCTGTCAGTGATAAGATACTATCCATACTCTTATAAGGAATCCAGTTAGTATGACAATTATTCAAACTTACACACTGACCACTAATGCCAAAGATGAAGAAACAGATGATTTCTACTAACTTTTGAAGTCTGAAATTGTTCGAACATGCAATCAAGATGCATTGATAATTACCAGTGATTGAAATGTGAAAGTTGGAAACAAAGAAGGATTGGTAGTTAGAAAATATAGACTTAGGGATATAAATTATGCTGGAGATTTCATGATAGAATTTTGCAAGACCAATGATCTATTCATTACAAATACCTTTCTTCAACAACATGAATGGCAACACATAGAACTCACCATATGGAATACACAGGAATCAAATCGACTACATCTGTGGGAAAGATGATGGAGAAGGTTAATGTTACCACTCATAACAAGGCCAAGGTCTGACTGTGGAACAGAACATCAATTGCTCATATTCAAGTTCAAGTTGAAACTGAAGAAAATTGAAACAAGTCCATGAGAGCCAAAGTATGACCTTAAGTATATCCCACCTGAATTTAGAAACCATCTGAAGAATAGAATGACTGAAGACCAGATAAGTTGTGGGATGTCACAAGGACATTATATATGAAAAAAAGCAAAAGTAATTAAAAAGACAAGAAAGAAAAGATCTAGATGGATGTCAGAAGAAGCTCTGAAACTTGTTCTAGAATGTAGAGTAGCTAAAGTGAATGGAAGAATCATGTCATCCCAGAAGTAACAACAAAGTTAAAAAAAAATAGGGGCAAGGATGTGGAGAGATTGGAACCCTCTTACTCTGCTGAAGGAATTATAAAACGGTACTTCCACTATGGACAACAGTATGGCACTTCCTTAAGAAGTTGGAAATAGAAATACCACATGAGCCAGCAATCCCACTGCTAGGATATAGCAGCCATGACATGAACATACACACTAATGTGCATCACAGCATTATTCACAATAGCAAAGAAATGGAAACAAGTTAAGTGCCCACCATCAGATGAATGGACAAACAAATAATAGTACATACACATGATGAAATACTACACAACATAAAGAATGACAATGAATCTGTGAAACATAACATGAATGAACTTGGAGGACATTACACTGAATGAAGTAAGTCAATCACAAGAGGACAAACATTGTATGAGACCACCACTATTATAAAAAGTCAAGGAAAGGTTTTACACAAAGAAAGAAACATTCTTTGATGGCTACCAGGGATTAAAATAAATCACTAACTAGACAGTAGACACATATTACCTTGGGTGATGGGAGCAATATGCATTAAGGGGGAGTGCAGCACAAGATGACCAATGGCAAAGAAAATCACTGGGAGGTGCACAAGAGTAAAAGACAACATAGGTAAATACTATTATATACAAAGTCCTGCAACAATGATAATAACAAACAACACCTATGAGTAGACATGTACCTAGACATGCAAACTGAACATATGTGGGAAGGTGAATGGGAGTATACCTACAAGTATATATAGGTTTGACAGACAATATTTCTACATATGTACATGCATGGGCTGCAAACATATCCAAGGATATTGTAGAGCATGGGGAGGTGCCAAGTTCTGAGAACTTCTTAGACATAACCAAACATCTTGAAGTAATGACTCATTGGGCTTGGGAATTTAGGACCACAATCTTTGAGACATCTAGCTCAACTGGCATAACATAATCTGCAAAGACAAAGTTCTCCATCCTGTTTCGGAGAGTAGCAACTAGGGTCTTAAAAGCTTGCAACAGCCATCTAAGATGCAACTATTGGTCTCTCTTCATCTGGAGCAAATAAGAGTGAGGAAAATCAGAGACTCATGGAAACAATTAGTCCAAAGGACTAATAGATCATGGGAACCGTAGACTCCATTACCCAGACACCAGAACTAGATGGTGTCTGCTATCACTACTGACTGCTCTGATCAGGATCACGATAGAAGGTCCAAGACAGACAAGGAGGAAAAAAACGTAGAACAAAATTTAAAATCATTAAAAGCCCAGACTTACTGGTTTGATAGAAACTGGTGGAATCTCTGAGACTGTGATCTTTAAATACCTTTCTAGCCTGGAACTGAACCCACCACTGGAGATTACCTTTTAGCTAAACAATAGACAATCTATAAAGTGAATAATAACACCAGGAAGGAATGTACTCCTTAGTACAATAAACCATATGAGATCAAAAGGGCAGCATTTGCCCAAAAACAAACCTCAGAAGGCAGGAAGGGGCAGGAAAGAAGGACAAATGGAAATAGGGAACCCAGGGGAGAAATGGGAAGAGTGCTGCTACGCTAAGAGAACGGCAACATTGGTTGCAATCTTAGGCTGCGTTATCTAGAGAAGCAAAATCAATGAAACTTATATATGTGTATAGACACACACAAAGAGACAGAGAGATTGATCGATTGATTGATTTATCTCAAAGCAGTAGACCACACAGTTGTAGAGGATGGCAAGTCTCAAATCTGTGGGTCAGATGTCAGGCTGGAGGCTTCTCCTGGCTCATGGAGCTGCAGTGCCTAACAAACCCAAGATGGGTAGGTTCCATGGTGGGCTGATGGTTGTGGAGGCTGATGAATCCAAGACTGGCAGGCAACAGGGCAAGCTGGGGCTCAAGTCCAAAGAACTGGAGGTTAGATGGTGGTGAGCCAGATGCAGGATCCAGACGGAGCAAAAATCCAGAGCTTTCTCAGAATGTCCATATGTATTGGCCGCAGGCCACACCTTCAAGGAAATACCCTTTCAACTGACTGGTTAATCATAGCAGATCTCATCAAGGAGATGATTACATTATCTCAGATCTTACCATGGGGATGATTACCTCATTATATAACTGCCAAACTAGATTGTAACTGCCAAACCACTGAGAATTATTGCCCAGCCAAATTGGCATACATACTATCATGGTCGTGAAACAAAATAGGTAGAAACTGTGAATATAAAACTAATTTTCTCTGTAAATTTTCACCTAAACTAAAATAAAACTAGTCCAATAAGCACTGAATTGAAAACAAAACATAAACACTTATGACACCGTAACCCTAACCCTAACCCTAACCCTAGTTCATAAGTGATATGACACTTAAAAAACAAAAACAAAAACAAATCCACTGCCATCAAGTCAATTCTGACTCATAGCAACCCCCATTGGGTTTCTGAGGCAGTACATTTTTAAAGAAGTAGATTGCCTAGTCTTCCTTCCATGGAGTGGCTGGTGGGTTTGAACTGCCAACCTTCTAGTTAGCAGACAAATGCCTTAGTCTTAGTCACTGTGCCACCAGAGCTCCTTGACACTAAACATATGAGGAACAAAAACAAATAGATAAATGGGGCTTCATCAAAATGAAAGATTTTCATTTATTCAAGGATTTCATAAACCAAGTGAAGAGACAACTTACAGACTGGGAGAAAATTTTTGAGAACCATAAATCTGATAAAAGCTTAATATCCAGAATATGTAAAGAACTCTTAAACTGAACAACAACAACAACAAAAAGACAAACAACTCAAAAAAAAGGGCAAAAGATGTGAACAGATATTTCACCAAAGAGCATATGCAAATAACCAATGGGCACATGAAAAGATGCTCTACGTCATGAGCCAGTGGTCAAATGCAAACCAAAACCACAATGAGCTATTACTTTACACCCACTAAGATGTCTATGATAAAAACAAATAAAATAAAAATTAACAGATGCTGGTGAGGGTGTGGAGAAGTTGCAACCCTCATCCATTTCTGTTGGGATTATAAAATGGTAGCACTATGAAAACCAGTAGGAGCTCTGGTAGCGTAGTGCCTAAGGCACTTGACTGCTAACCTGAAGGCTGGTGATTCAAACTCACCAGCCACTCCTCAGAAGGAAGGTTGGGCAATCTATTTCCGTAGTGGCACTGCCTCAGAAACGCAAAGAGGGGTTGCTATGAGTCGGGTCCAGCTCAACGGCAAATAACAACAACATGAAAAACAGTTTGATAATTCCTCAAAAGGTTAAACAGAGAATTACCATATAATCCAAAAATTCTAGTTCTTGGTATATATTCAAAAGAAGTGAAAGCAGGAGTGTGAACAGATATTTGTACATCAATATTCATTGTGGCATTATTCACAATAGTCAGGAGGTGAAAACAACACAAGTGTTCATCAACAGTTAAATGGATAAGTCAAATGTGGTACATATATACAACGGGACAGATAATTATCTGTTAAATAAATGGTTAAATGCTAAACAAACACCAAACTCCTCCAATTTTTTTTTAAAGGAATGGAAGAAATGATGAAGAAAAGACCTGACAGAGGATTTCAAAGAGCAGCTTGGATGACAGAGAAAAGTTCTATAATGAGATGTGCAAAGACCTGGAGTTAGAAAACCAAAAGGGAGGAATATGCTTGACATTTCTCAAGTTGAAAGAAACTGAAGAAAAAATTCAAGCTTTGAGTTACAATTCATTGGGCAAAATATTGAATGATTCAGGAAGTATCAAAGAAGATGCACACCAGTATCAAAAAGAATGGTATCAATAAGTATGGTATCTTTTCACCATACTTATTCAATCTGTGTGACGAGCAATAATTGAAGAAGCTGGACTATAAGAAAAATGAAGCACCAATATATGCACACGCATGTTCATTACAACACTATTTACAATAGCCAAAAGATAGAAACTACCTAGGTGTCCATCAACGGAAGAATGGATAACCAAACTATGGAACATACACACAATTAAATACTATGCAACCCTGAAGAATAATGTAGAATCTGCAAAACACTGCAGAACGTGGATGAACTTGGAGGATATTATACTGAGTGAAATAAGTCAATCACAGAAGGACAAACATTGTATTAGTCTGTATTGTAAAAAGTCAAGGAAAGGTTTATATATGGAAGAAAATTTTCGTTGTTGGTTACCAGGGGTGGTAGAGGAAGGGAGGGAACAGTGTTAGACAGGTAGAGATAAGTATTGATTTGGATGAAGGAAAGGGCAATGTGCCAAATGTGAGTGATTAACATGGTGGCATTGAGGAAGAGGAAGACAGACAGAGGTGCATGGGAGGTACAGACAACAAAGACGAACCCTTTTGCACATACAGTAGTGTGTTGCCAGTGATGGCAAACATTGGTCTATGGGTGGATAGATGGGCAGACAGGTTGAATGATTAGGTATGTCTGTGTAGGAGGGAGTGTGCCCATGACCATGTATCATGTTGGAAGACAATGTTTCTGTAAGTGTATTTGTATGTTCTGTAAGAATTTCCAGGTATAGAGTAGAGCTGACAAGGAACAAGGTGTTAGTCACTTCTCGGCCAGCTGCCCAGAGGGAGAAAGTAGTTGGACCTGAGGGCTCAGGACCATGGGCTCGGGGGATATCAAGCTCAATTGGCATAACATACTACACAAAAACATTGTTCCAGATCCTACTTTGGTGAGTAGCGGCTGGGATCTTAAAAAGGTTGCAAACAGCCATCTAGATGCAACAATGGGTCTCTCCCCATCCAGAACAAAGAAGAATGAAGAAAACCAAAGATGCATGAAAACAATTAGTCCAAGCAACTGGTACATTATGTGATCCTCAGCCTATATAACTATGAGACCAGAAGAACTAGATGGTGCCCAGCTACAAATGTCAACCACTCAGAGGGGGATCTATGGAGGATATCCTGAATAGAGTGGGAGAACAATGTGGAAAAAAACCCAAAATCATTAAAAAAAAAAAAAGAGAGAGAGAGAGACCAGGTTTGCTGGTCTAACATAGCCTGGTGGGACCCCTGAGACTAAGGCCCCTAGCTGCCCTTCAGGTCTGGAATTGAGCCCACTCCTTTGGCTTCCAGCTAAACAGAAGACAGGTATATGAGTTGAACATTTACATTAGGTAGATACAATCCTTGGAGACACCAATCATGGGAGAATAGAAGGGCAGAGTATGCACAGGGAGACACCTCGAGGTCATGAGTGCATGGGAGAGAAGGACACAGGCAAGAGGTGGCTATGGGAAGGAAGTGGGAGAAAGTTGCATTGTGGGAAATTGCAGTCAATGTCATGAGACAAAGTGTATGTGCACTGCTGTATGGAAGATGAATTTGCTCTGTAAACTTTCACCCAAATCACAATGAAATTTTAAAAATAAATAAATAAAATAGAATACAGGACCAGGATTGGAGGAAGACTCATTAACAACCTGTGATATACAGACAACAACTTTGTTTGCTGAAGAGGACTTGAAGATGGCAGAATTCAGTATGGATTCCTTCTCAACATAAAGACAACAAAAATCCTGACAACTGGACCTAGAAACAACATCGTGATAAATAGGAAAAAGATCAAAGTTGTCAAATATTGCATGACTCGTGGAAGCAGCAGTTAAGAAATCAATGGCTTATTGCATTGGACCAACCTGCTGCAAAAACCCTTCTTAAAGTGTTCAAAAGCAAAGATGTCACTTTCAGGACTAAGGTGGGCTTGACTGATGCCATAGTATTTTCAGCTGCCTCATATGTATGCAGGAGCTCTGGTAGCATAGTGGCTAAGGCACTTGACTGCTAACCAGAAGGCTGGCGGTTCAAACCCACCAGCTACTCCTCGGAAGGAAGGTTGGGCAACCTAGTTCCATAGAGGACTGCCTCAGAAACCCAAGGAGGAGTCGCTATGAGTTGGCTCCAACTTGATGGCAGTGAGTTTGGTTTGATTTTTGAAGAAGAATTGATGCATTTGCATTACAGTGTTGGTTAAGAATGAACAAATCTGTCTTAGAAGAAGTACAACCAGAATGCTCCTTAGAAGCAAGGATAACAAGGTTTTGTCTCACATACTTTGGACAAGTTATCAGGAAAGATCAGTCCCTGGAGAAGGACATTGTGCTTGGCAAATTTGAGGGTCAATGAAAAAGAAGAAGCCCCTCAATAAGATGGATTGACACAGTGGCTGCAACAATGGGCTCAAACAGCAGAAGTTGTGGGGATGGCACAGAGCCAGGCAGTGTTTCCTTCTGTTGTAGGTAGGATTGTATTGAGTAGGAACTGACTTGATGGCACTTAACAACAACAATACTTGTGAATGTAATTGTGTTTGGCAATAGGGTTTCCATTGTTATATTAGTAAGGCTGTAACAGTGTAGCACTTTGAACCTAATCACTTTTGAGATATAGAGCAAATTAGGCACAGAAGCAAGGATGAAGCGAAGGCAGAAAGATGCCACACGGAGATGACCAAGGAGCTGGGAACACTGAGCTAGAGGAACTGAAACAAAGATCTTCCCCTACAATGGACAGGGAGAGCCTCCCCTAGATCCCGTGCCCTGAATTCAGACTTCTAGCCTCAGGAACTGTGAGGAAATAAATTTCTGTTCTTTAAAGCCACTCATTTATGGTATTTCTGTTACGGCACCACTAGGTAACTAGACAGTGTCCCACATTGTACTTTTTCCTTGTGAATGGAAATCTCCTTTCCTGTTCACTTCTAAACCTCATGGGAGTGTATGAGTGTGTGGGGGGTAGTTACTAGAGTTGATGGCCTTGTCTCTGCCATACGTCCCATAGTCATGATGACATTCTTCTATATTATTTTCTAAAAGCTTTATATTTCTACATTTTACATAGAAATGATATATGATGGAAAGTAAGTATTAAATTTTATTTAATTATTTTTTAATTTGGGTACCTAGTTATTCCGGCATCATTTTGAAAAGTCTGTCCTTTCTCCACTGAACTGTAGTGGTACCTGTCATAGATTAAGAGTCTCTCTATGGGTGGGTGTATTTCTGAACTCTGTTGTTTTGTTCCTTTATGTCTCTCACTATGCCAATATCACATAATCAATCATGTTCATTTTTTATGTACATATATGTGGTTAAGTTTGAGTATCAACTTGGCTGGGCCTGGTTGGGTGGCTGGACAGCTGAATGTAGTTATTCCCCGTGGTAAGACTGATAATTAACTCCATGGTGGAATCTATTGGAGCAGCTGAATAGCTGCTTTGGGTATGTGGTCTGCTTCCTATATATAAGAAACAGCTTTGGGAATGGTCTCTAGCTTATAGCACGCTTGAACCATGCATGTAGCTGTGTCATTGTTCAGCAGCCTGCCATGCTCTGCCAACCCTGGGACTTTCAACGGACTTGAATTAATGGCCTGCCTTTTTACTTGTCAACCTTGGGCTTGTCAGCCTCAGCAGCCAGCAGCTGTCTGAATGAAGAAAAGCCTCCAGCTTCAGTGGTCCGGGAGCAGGAGGCAGAGCTGATGCCCAAGGTGGAGGGGCTTTCACCCAGCCCCTAGAGCCTGGCACTTTGAACTTGGACTTAAAGCCTCCAAACTGTAAGAGAATAAACTCCTGTTTGTTCAAGCCATCCCATTGGTGGTGCACTAGGTAACCAGAACAATGTGTGTGTGAATATATAGATACAGTGAAACCTGTGAGAGCAGGACCTCAACGGGACTGTCTTGTTGTTCTAGGTCTCACAAGTAAGGCCGGCGGTTCAAACCCACCAGCCACTCCTCGGAAGGAAGGTTGGGCAATCCTACTTCTGCAGTGATACTGCCTCGGAAACCCAAGGAGGGGTCGCTATGAGTCGGGGCCGACTCGACAGCACATAACAACAATATATATATATGTGTGTATACACATTTTTGGTGTTTCTAATGGTTAAAGACAGACAAGATTATGGTTAATGGACAACAAAATTAACTGTGATGGATAAACCCAGGTCTATAACTGCTTCACTCAGGTCCTGAACAACATATTTAGCCATTGTCTACCTCATGTCCCTATAATGGAGAGAATAATAACTATTAAGATGCTTGATGGGTTACCTTTAATGTATAAAAGTACTATTTTTCCATTAAAAATTCACATTATTTAGGCCCATGAAGTATCTATATTTCAGTTGATTATTTGAATTTTTTTCTGCTAAATGATACAGTAATTTTAGTTGTCAGTTTAGTACACCTCACATGAGAATCATCCCTTAGACCCTTGTCTGCTACCTAACTAATGATTGTGATCACTTGGGAAAATTCTTTAACCTGAGGCACCCTCTTTCCATAAAAACTTTTGATTTGTTTGTTTTTCTATGCATTTTATGTCTTTCTCATTTTTACCTCTGTTTAATTTTTGGAAGTCTTAATTTTTCTTCAGAATTTGAATAGCATTAATTTATGTAGAATGATCTTCAGTCCTCTTTGCTGAAAGCCCCTTTTCACTGTTTTCTCAGATGGTTTCCTTTCCTTTTCCCATTTAATTAAAAAAATTGAGTTCCTTTTGCTTTCATATCTTTGAAGAGTCCCTGCTGAATCCACAGAATCTATTTCTTGATGCTTACATTTTCAATGAAACTATAGCTTATTTCATCTTTTTGCAGTTCCAAATCTCTTCTACACTCATGGATTTTTATTGCTTCCTCCCACACACTAGTGGTTCCCCACCTGTCCTCTCATGAGCCATTAGTGGCTCACAAAGCTGTTTCAGGTGGCCCATAAGCTGCCTGTCAGTTCGCTGCTCTTGCCTTCACAAGCAAAGTGGGTCAGAATGAGCCCTTCTCCTGCTTCCTAGCAACTGTTAGAATTGACACCCACCTGCTCCAGTTTCTCCCTCCAGCATGCAAATAAATCTTCTTTCAAGTTCATGACTCATCATGTTACAAATGAGTGTGTTAGAATAATTTAAATTAAAGAAGACCCAATCAAGTCACATTATACTAACAGAAGTCCACATTTCCTAAAACTTGTGAAATGAGTATGAATTTTACTCAGTCACGAGGTCAGTTATACCAAAAAAAAAAAAAAAAAAAAAAAAAAAATGCAGTGGTTTTGCTTATCTGTGAATTGAACCTAGATTATAAACCTATCTTGAGTTGGTAGCAGAAAACTTCATCTTGCCAGTTCCAGAAAATTCAATAACTTTTAGTTGAACACTTAGTTTCTTGGTGGTGGAATAAAATATAAAAAATAAATAAATTGCCTTTGAGTTGATCCCATGATGGAAGGGTAATGCTAGCCCTTTCTTTTGAGGCTCCTCTGGGTGAGTTGGACCCTGGGTGGATTGGAACCGCCAACTTTTCAGTTAGTGTTAGGAAGCGTATCCATTTGAGTCACCTGGGGACTCCTGGTGGTGAAGGAATGCTAATAAATTAGCCAAATCAGGATTGTTCCTTCTGTCCAGACTTTTCTCTTAGATAGAAGGAGGACTATATCACATGTGACATCCACAGGGTGTTGCGTGAAGTGGTTGGCATGTGTCCCTGATCACTTCCTACCCTTGTTGGCCTCTTCTGAGGAGTCCTTCATCCCATCAGGCCTTGGGCATTGTCATCCAACTCTGTACCACCCTCTGCTGGTCAGCCAATAGTTTCTCCTTGGTTCCTTGGACTTGGTTGCTCTCTGTGTTCTTCTGATTCTCTATTGCCCTCGTACCAACCATGTGACCCCTTCCTTAACCTATCATCTCCACCAGCTATTTGTGTGTTTAACAACAAATACAAATTGAGAATAAGAGATTTTAGTTCTTCCTGTTGAAAATAAGAGGCTCCACTCCTCCGCATTCTTTCAGAATTCAATTTAGATAATTTGTAATTATAAATTATTTCTCTAGCTTTTTCAAAAGTAGTCAATGAAGCTTCCTCAAGAACCAGGGAATCATCTCTTTTGAAATGTAATCATCAAAGAAGATCACACCCCTACCTCCCAGTTTCCTGGAAGAAGATTAGCATAATTTAGGTATCCTAAGCCAAAAACCAACCAACCAACAAACAAACCCTCTGCCATTGAATTGATTCTGACTCATGGGGACCATATAGGACAGAGTAGAACTGTCCCACAGCATTTCCAAGGCTGTAAATCTTTACAGAAACAGAGTGCCACATCTTTCTCCCACAGAGCAAGCTGGTGGGTCTGAACAGCTGACCTTTTGTTTACCTTTTACAACTGTGCCACCGCAGTTCTTTCAGGCATCCTGCCATAAGGATATTAGAAAATTATCTTGAAAAATGTGATTGTAATGGGTTGTATCTACTTAGTTATATAAAGGGTCAGAATCTTTTCTGTCTTTGTAGGCTTGATTGCCTGTGATGCATCACATTCTGCCTTAATGCTTATTCAGTAATACAATGCTTCTTTCTCTTCTACTTTTGTGGACAGGTTTCTGGGTGGGGAGTAGATTGTGTTTTAGCAATTTCTCCCCAACATGTGTGTGCTCCCAGGGACCTGGGGGCTTCCTCCACAGCACTTTGGAATGGTCAGGATTCCGTGAGGCTTCTTTGAGGCCTATCTTCCTAGCAACCTTCCTTGGTCATTGCTTCTTTACTGCTCAGGCCCCATGTTGGGGGCAGAGATTCTCTATGTGGCTTGCAGTCTTCCATCTTCCCTCTGGCAAGTGCAGAGAATGATCTGTTTCACTGGAGTAGCCTATCAGCTCTCTGGGGTTTCTATCATCATGCCACTCCTGGAGACCAGCAGTCAGGGCGGGGATACTGCTGCTCTCTTCCACAAGGTGGTAGAGTCCTCTTTTCCCTTTGGGTGATTGGATGAGATTATGTCACCATGCATTCATCCCCTCCATAATATGTATTATAGGCTCTAGTCCTATATGATCAACCCTTGATGCTTAAACCAACTGCTTGAATTTCAAAAAATCTTTTAATTTCTTGATTCTTGCAATGGAAAGCCTTTTTTTTTTTGAAGACTATTGTCTCTACTCTGGATTTACAGATATAAATTTTAGAACCGAAAAGCCAAGAGTGTAATGTTTTGTTCTTTCTTTAAAGTTCCTTTCCTAAGAAATGTGGATCTAGAAAGATCACTTGAATGGTGAGAGTAGGAATATGGGGAATAGCACTCCCCCCACATAATTTGCCATTAAGGTCTTACCCTTATAATTTTTTTTACCTTTATATAAGGCATGTGATAATCCCCTCCCAAAAGGCCTCCTCCACCCCTTCATCATTCTCTTTGGTAGTGCTATTATATTGGGAAAACGTGTGATGTGTAAGTACATGAAAAGACTAACTGCAATGAATCCCTAAAAAAATAGAATCATAACATTCTAAAATATTTAGAAATTTGTCATTTCATTTGGGCTTGCCAATGTAGCTTTGGGTGTCACCAAGATGAAGTGGAAAGGAAAAGTAATCAGTAAAAGAGACTATAAAAGAGCAATCTGAGGTGTGGCGTAACAGTCCAAGAGGTCCAATACTATAGAAGCAAAGGCAAAGAGATGCAGTTGCATCAGTGAGGAATGTGAAAGAGACTAACAGCCTGAGCCCAATCCTGTATGTTCTGGGCATACTAGACATTTCTTACAAATATTACCCCCATTTAATCCTCACAACATCCCTGCAGTGTAAGATGTTACTACCATTTCACAGTTGGTAAAACTGAGGCTAAAAGTAATGCAGTTAGTGAGTTATAGAGTTGGGACTTGACTTCATTTGTCTGACTCCAAAGCTCTGCTCAATTGCAGGACATTTCTAGATTGGGGGAGGGGGCAGGTAGGAGAGTTATCTGGAGGTGTTAGGATTTGTTTGAGGAGATGTTTCTGGAAGCCCCTAAAATTAAACCTTATAGATAGTCTACCTATGGTCGGTACATCTAACCCAGTCTAGAATATTTTACCATCAGCTGAAGAGTTTCAAGGTGAAAGCTCTAAATATAGACAAGCAAATTTCAGGTGCATAGTGAACTCATAGCAGCGTGCTTAATTCAGTTAGGAGCTAGATTGTATTGATGAGAAGGCTGCTTGGTCTAATTCTCTGAAACTCTGCTTTCTGACCCAGGCCTTTCCACATCAGTCTGTTTTTTCTTAGATTCTCCCTCCCAGAGAATACTGAAATAGTCATGTGCCATCTGTCTGAGGGTCCCAAGTCTATCCAGGTACCTTACTAAGAAAAGTCTTCTTCTTTTGAGTCTTATCTTCTATTTTCCAAACACCTGTTGGTTCCTTGGCCTACTTCAAGCTACTCCTAATACTAGCTTATTTTCTTAGTGTACTAGGGCTGCCATGACAAAATATCACAAAGTGAATGGCTGTAAAGGACAGAGGTGTACTTTCTCACAGTTTTAGAGGATTGAAGTCTGAATTTAAGGCATCGGCAGGGATATGCGTCTCTCTATGTTGGGTTCAGGGGGAGATCTTTTCTCAGTTTCTGGTAGTTCTAGGTGTTTCTTGGTATTTCTTGGTTTGTAGATGGACCTTCACATGCCATCTTTGTCTATATGTCTGAGTCTGTTTCTGTGTCTGCTTTTTCATAAAATGCCACTAAAAAGGGATTAATATTAGGGCCCACCCTACTGTGGTATGACTTTATTAATTTATCTGATAACAACTGCAAAGAAAACCCTCATTTCCCCAAACAAGGTCATGTTTACAGGTGCAGGGGTTAGGACTTCAATAAATCTCTTTGGAAGACACAGTTCAAACCATAATATTTATATGTAGTTTCTTTGTCACCATATATTTACATATGTAAGAATGCAATTTATATTTCAATATGCATCACAGGGGAAGAAGTCATGTATACAATTCACATAATAAACCAGGATTATTTTTCACAGAGCCATTAATGATAGAACAAGACAGTATTATCTGGGTAAGTCATAGGTTTGGAAGTCACATTTCAGAGTAGATTGTACAGAAACACCAGTACAAGGTGTAAATCCGTTTGTAAAGCTAGGCTGAGGGGAAAGAATGAGGGTGGAAGTTCTGAGGGTTGTAAAGAACTTATTTTTTTCTTGTTGTTTAAATTAAAGTAGAGGCTGCTGTATATGATGAAGCTGGGTGACAGTGGGGCATAGTGATCAAGAGCTGGAGCTCTGGGGTCAGGAATTTATGGGCTGGAACCCTGGTCTCTGCTCCTTAATAGTTTGGTGCTTTGAGATGTGTTTCTTAACCATCAAAGTCCTTGCTATTCAAATACTCCAAGTGTGGTCTATGGCCTAGCACGCATCAGCATCACCTGGAGTTTGTTGGAATGCACAAATTTGGTTCTTGCCCCAGATCTGTGTATTTTCAAAAGATCCCCAGGTGACTCATATGGACTTCACAGTTTGGGAAGCACTGCTGTAAGCCGCAGTTCTCTTATTTATAAAATAAGAATAACAGTGATACCTGCTTCATAGAGTGGGTGTGAGGATAAAATGTCATGATGCACACCAGGCATGTAGTAAGTGCTCAATGAATGTTAGATGATTATTATAAATGAGGTTGAAGATGTTGAAGAAGGAGAGAAAAATTTGGCAAAACTGTTCCTCAGGAGGAAGGTAAGATAATCTGGGCTGTGGCTAGAGGTGTTAGCTCTGGGGAGAAGCGGGACTAGCTTTTCCACAGAAGGGTCAGTGAGTGATACTTCTCTCCCTAGCCACATTCTCTTGCCAGAGACTGGGCATTTCTGTGTCCTAGCTCCACTTCCTAAGCCTCTTCAGTCCTTTCTGATTTTCTCGGAAATGTTAAGATCCCCCAAATTATGAAGGCTTTCTTTGAGCACCTCCTGTAGAAAGAAAATCAATATACTGAAGACTTTTTAATGAATCAAACAGTCAGGCTTTAATCTTAAATGTTGGTTGAGGCACTGGTTTTTGACCTGCTACCTACGTATCCATTTGCATTTTGCTTAAATTGGTGGTAACTCTTGAAGGAACGGGTTTGAGAAGGAATAGACAGTAAAGATGATGTTATTTCTGTTGTTTCCATAACAACGGACATGCTCCATGGAATATATCCATCATGCATGGTCTGGAACCATCTGGTTTCTAAGTCCTTGGTGAAAACCCTCTAGGAATGAAGTGTAGGTAAACTTTAATCAGTTTTATAATTACTGTAGTCCTTGCAGAAATTATTTAACTTGATTTTGCAGCTGCTTCGACATAAGGCCCAGAGGTCTTATTAGGATTTTTATTGACACTTTTAAGGAGCAGTTTAAGAATCGTTATTGTACTTTAGTTGCAGATGCCACTGTTTCTGTTTTAGGTTCTGAGACTAGGTCGTAGTGACATCACACAAAGACAGAGAGAGGTCAAAGTTATTTTTTCCAACTGGCTCTGTCAAATATAAAAATTAACCATACTTTGAGCTGGGTTTTATGTATTGCTAATGTATGTTTATGTTAGAGTTTCTGTCAAAACAGGGATTAAAGATAAATGTAGCTAATTAAAGGAACATTTGCTTAGGGCTCCTGGTAATAGATACCTCTTTGTGAGGTCTAGAGGTATGGCTTTCTTTAAGAACAGATGCAATTTGTGTTTCTGAATCTGAAGAGAAGACTTTCGATTTTCTGAAAATAAAAATGCAGGTCTAAGAACTATCCAGTTTTGCCTTTGAGGAAATAACCCAAGTAATGATTAGGCAAAGTTGGCTTACATTTATTATATAAAACACACGTGTCTGTACTACTTCTAACTTTTCACTTCACCAAATAGTGTTTCCCAGCAAAGTCTTTGAGGAAAGTTTACTCTTTCAGAAAGGGATACTAGGTGAGTCAACACAGTTCAAATTGAGCCTAGATCAATAAATCCGAACCCCAAACATTTGAGATCAAATTAGGCAATCATTGCCTTTTTCTTCCGTGCTTCGACCAGGTGGTTGGATCTTCGCCACATCTGTGTTTTCCTGTGTTTTTGTGATGAGAAGGAAAAATATGGGAACCAAAGGGAAGTGTTTTCTACCTCCCATCAACTACAAAAGCCAATTGGATTTATGGTCCAAAAGATGCAGGCTGATTCCTCGGAATTAGAAGGCACCTTATAAAATGGATACTATCATCAATCTCACAAAGCTCATTGCATTTTATAAGCTCCATGTTACATGGTGCTATGCAAAAGAACAGTTTTATCTACCCATAAAGAGAGATTTAAATGTTGGGTAGAGGATGCAGTAAAATTTCCAAATAAACCACAATAGTTGCAAAGTGTTTTGTTATTTGAAACCACTTTGTATTTAAGGGGATTAGGGACTACCAGAATGACTTCTAGTCACCAGAGTGACACTGCAACTCATTTTTAGCCTCTGATTTTACTTTGACATAACTTAAAAAGTCTATTACATGGATTTAAATATTTATTTGGCTCAAATCCCTTGCCAAGAAAATACACACATACTACAAAGAGCTATTTAAATACCTGGACTCATTTTACCGAAGATTAAAATTGCCAAGCTTCTGGAAATGAAATATAAGTGTTTGCCACTAGTTCACTAAAAGAGATTTATGTCAGGGAATGGAATTATGAGTATAGTAATTCTGCCACCAGAGGGCTCCATATTTTTCTCTTGAACACACAAGAGAAAGATAAGAGTTTTAGTTTTTAAGAAAATTTCTTTCTCATCCCATGTATCCAAGACATATGCCATAGCTTTAAGACCAAAACATGGATTTCCATTTATTTACTCCAAGTTTGAAAAATACATAGAAGAAAGTTTGTTTTCAGATCTCTGAGGCAGGTTTATTTCCTTTATGGAAATAAAAAAAAAAAAAAATCATAAGCTTCTATCTTTTTGTATGTATGAAATTGAGGCTTCTTATTTCCTTGAAAAATACTGAGGTGTCATTGAAGTCAAGAAGACTAAAGAGAATGAGGATGGTGCTTTTGGTCCAATTGGTGGAACTATTAGCGGTAGGAGAGAGGCCCAGCACAGTGGAGGGCGGATGGCAGCACTGACCTCACAGAAAATTGTGGAGGACTTTGCACTCAGCATTACTCTCAGGAAGGCACAAGATTTTGGGAAACCGTAATAACCGAGAACTATGATATAAAGAGCATATGATCTGCATTGGAAGGTCAAATTCCTAGGTATGCAGCAAGAAGGAACTACATCGAATAAGACAGTAGATGTTACATAATATAAATGTTGTACAGTAACATTTTTTGTTTGAATACAAGTAACTAGAATTTATTGATGCTTAATGTCTAAAATATCTATTTATCTATTCATTATTTAAGGAGTTCTGGTGGTCCCTAAGGCATTTGACTGCTAACCAGAAGGTTGGCAGTTCACACTCACCAGCCACTTCACAGAAGGAAGATGGGGCAATCTACTTCTGTAAAGACTTACCACCTTAGAAACCCAGTAGGGGTTGCTATGAGTTGGAACTGACTCAATGGGCTGTAAGTTTTTTTTTTTTTTTTTTTTTTTTTTTTTTTTTTTTTTTTTTTTTTTTTTTTTTTTTTTTTTTTTTTTTTTTTGGTTTATTCATTGTGTATTCATTTATCACTAATTTATCCCTCACATATTTCCAAAGTAATTTAAAACAGTTACTTCATTCACTTTTTTTTTCCCCCCCAGTGGGTCTATATGATACCCTGGTATTTTTCATAGTGAAAAGTCCAGTGGTTGGGAATTCCTGGTTCTAGCTCTCACGAAACTACCACTGTGATCTTGAATACATTATTTACTTCCCTCCTCCTCTGCAATTGTAGATTGTCCATAATCTCAGATCTCATTGAGTTTAAAACAATTGACTGTTGTTGTTATGTGCCATCGAGTCGGACCTGACTCATAGTGACCCCTTCTTGGGTTTCCAAGGCAGTATCACTGTGGAAGTAGATTGCCCCATCTTTCTTCTGGGGAGTGGCTGGTGGGTTTGAACCACTTCTGGTTAGCAGTCAAGTGCTTTAGCCATTATGCTACCAGAGCTCCCACAATTGACTGTAAGGTTACAATTGACTGTAAGGTTACTTTATGTATCATTATGAAAGAAAAAAAGCTATAAAACTATAACATAGTGCTTTCTTATCACTTAGAATTTTTATCCTCTACCTGTTGATAGGGCTCTTTCTCACACACACACACACACACACACACACATTTATATTTATCATATTATTCTTGTGCATGCTTAAAAAAGAATGAATAAGAAAGTACCAAAATCTTTCAATTCTTCTGAATTGTTTATTTAAACAACTTTATCTAGGTATAACATATATATCATAAAATTCACCCATTGTAAGTGATCTTTTAAAAGTTTAAATGCTGTGCAACCACCACCTGAATGTGGTTTTAGAACATTTCCATCACTCCAAAAAGTTTCCTCCTACCTGTTTGCATTTAGTTTCCATTCCCACTCCTAGATGAAGCAACCATCTACTTTGTATCTTTATAAATTTATTTTTATGGAAATTTCATATTAAGAAAGGTTGTGTCATCTGCATATCACAGGTTGTTAATGACTCTTTCTCCATTTGTGAAGCTCTGTTCTTCAGAAGTCCAGTTTCTTGGATTATTTGCTCAGCATATAGGTTGAATAAGTATGGTGAAAGGACACAACCATGATACACACCTTTACTGATTTTAAACCATGTACTATCCTCACATTTTTCTCAAACAACTGCCTCTTGATCTATGTACAGGTTCCTCATGAGCACAATTAAGTGTCTGGAATTTCCATTCTTCAGAATGTATCCATCATTTGTTATGGTCCACACAATCTAATGCTTTTTCATAGTCAATAAAACACAGGTAGACATCTTTCTGGTATTCTTTGCTTTCAGCCAAGATCCATCAGACATTAGCAATGATATCCTTCATGTTTTGAGTACCTTTCAACTTGAGGGGCTCATCTTCTAGTACAACATCAGACGATGTTCTGGTGCTACTCATGAAGTTTTCACTGCCCCACCCCACCTTTTTTTAAGTGTATCACGAACTCCTTTCTCCTAGTCTCTTAGTCTGGAACCTCTGCTGAAACCTGTCCACCTTTGGTGATCCTGCTGGTATTTACAATACTGGTGGCGTTGTTGTTGTTATGTGCCATCGAGTTGGCCCCGACTCATAGCGACCCCTCCTTGGGTTTCCGAGGCAGTATCACTACAGAAGTAGGATTGC
>NW_006921608.1:18483640-18485006 GCF_000298275.1 Orycteropus afer afer | reverse complement strand
CCATTTTATGACTTATAATCTTTTTCTTAATTTTGGTTATCCCATTTGTTTTTATTTCTGGAAGTTCTGTCTGGTTTTTAAAATAAATTTGCTGTGCTACTTTTTATAGTTTCCTTACTCCCTGTTTATATTTCCAAGCTGGTCTTCTAAGCATGGTTGTTTTAAAATTAGCATCCAATACTTGAAGATTGTGTGGGTCTGTTTCTGTAGCTTGTTATTTCTTCTGTTCATCACTTGTAATGTCTTCTTTCCCTAAGTGTATGGTTATCTTTGACTATAAGCTGTTCATTGTAGGTGAAAAATTTATTTTTAGAAGTTATTTGAGCCCTAGGATTAAGGTACCTTCTCCCAGAGAGGTATATGAAGAAAATAAAATCTGGGGCCACTTTTGTCCAAGTTCAAGGCTTCAAGTCTCCTGAACCAGAGAAACTAGGTTGAAAGAGCATGAGAGAATTGATTTACATTGAAGGTCTAGTTTACTGTGGGGAAATTCTTCTATTAGATACTTCACATTATCTCGACGTAGGCTTTGATTTCTATCTCCCATGCCAATTAAAGCCAGCAAAATAAAAATCCAAATTTGTTGGAATTTGGGAATGCCCTCAGGGAAAAAGCAATTTCTTTTCTTACTGCACTGGCTCCCTGTTTTCCTTCAAGTTTTCCCTTGGTAATTTCTTACTTTTTTTTTTTTTTTTTTTAAGCTCTTTGATGCTTTTAAGAAGTTATTTTTAATATATTTTGTCCAGAATTTTTAATTTTTCAGTGAGAAAGTTATCCAAATAACACCTCATCATTATCAGAAGCTGAAACCTAATCTATTTAAACACTTTAATTTTATAAGTGAGGAAACTTTAGGCCCAGAATGTGAAGTGAATTGTTCAAAACCATGAAGATAGCACTTAGTTCCCCTAACTTCCATACAAGAATTCTTTCCATTATCCACGCTTTCATTTAGGATGTTAGTCAGTGGTATACTGGTAAATTTAATCTATTTTAAAACAACTGGATTTCTGGAAAATAAAGTCCTGTTCATTGTACTTGTCAGTGTCTGTGCTGTAAGTCCTCCTACGAGGGCCAGTTTCAAGCTGCCAGTTTGATGACACTGGCCTGAGTTGAGATGAGGTGTTCACCATTGGCTTTCATGAGCTGATACAAGCCGGCTCCAGCATACCAGTGTTCCTAACCAGTTTGAGTTAACTCTGACTCATGGTGGCCCTGTGTAGAACTGTGCTCCATAGAGTTTTCAGTGGCTGATTGTTTGGAAGTAGATTACCAGGTCTTTCTTCTGAGTTGCCTTTGTGTGGACTCAAACCTCCAGTATATGGTTAGCAACTGAGCATGTTAACTGTTTGTACAACCCAGGGAC
>NW_006921608.1:18481724-18483310 GCF_000298275.1 Orycteropus afer afer | reverse complement strand
TTTCCAAGGCAGTAAATCTTTACAGAAGTTGATTGCCCCATCTTCCTTCCACAGAGTGGCTACTGGGTTTGAACCGCCAACCTCTGGTTAGCAGTCAGATGCCTTACGCACTGTGCCACCAGAGCTCCTGTGTGTCACCCCAAGAGCTTTATTTTACTTATACAATCTGGTTCAATTTTCATAACAATGCTACAAGGCTGTTATTATCATAATAGAATTTTATAGATAAGCAACTCAAGATGCAGAAAGATAAAGCTACTTGGTATAAGTCACACAATCAGAAAGTGGCAGAACCAATATTAGAAACCATCTGTGAGATTGCCAAAGCCAGTGCTTTCCCAATAAACTAGTATTTTTTCCCATGAGTGATATGATAGATCTGATGTTCCCTCATCTAATGAGATGAGGTTTTCTTTCCAAGTGAATCCATAAACTGCTTCCTCATTACCCTCTTCTGGCAGGTTTTCCCTTGGCTCTCCTATGCCTTTCCAAGAAGGGGTACCTAAGTTATTGTACATGTTACCTCAACTTTATTCTATTTATGAAGCTTCCCAAGCTTACTCTAGAGTTTCCAACCAAAATCTGGTATATTCCTAGGTGTTGCCCATGTGTATTTTTGATGTATATTTGGCTTAGGAGCATCTATCCATTCAGCTCTCCATCCTTTCATCCATCAATCTGTATATCCATCCACCAATAGGCCCATCCATCCACTCATCCATTCACACATCTATCCACCCATCCATCCACCCATTTATCCATCCACAACCCATCGATCATCCATCCAGCCATTCATCCAGAATTGCACCAGACATTGTACTAGGGTCTGGAATACAGAGATTAACATGGGAGATGAATAGCCTTTGTCCCAAAGAAGTTCATTATCTAGCATACAAAAAATGTCAAGAATGTTGATATTTCTTCCTCCAGAGGAATGAAAAATGACATTCTGTAGCAAAATCCATGGAATTTCTTAAAACTGTGAAATCCAAGTAGCCTAGCTAGGAAGCTGGTTGTTCTTTTCTCTCAGTTTCATAACACTTCTCAATTTTATAAGAAGATCCTACATTGAAAGGGAAGGAGTATATTTTAAAGCGACAGGTAGTCAAACTAGCATTAGCCAGCAGTCCTCCCACTTCCAGCTGCAGAGGGTGCACCCTTTGACCCGCTGGAGACCCATTCAACACATCCATTTCAAAGGATAAGAATTAAGTTCTTGCTACCCCCTCCCCCTTTCCAGCTGCAAATTCCTAGCTTGGCTCCCAATTTTCAGTAATAATTTAATATAAATATATTTAAAATAATAATCATGTACTCCCCATCACAGCTGCAGTTTCCCACTTTGAGTTGCATCTGAATATGATTAATACATGTGTTTAAAGAAATAATAATTTCCCTGTTTTCTTCCTCCCAGCTATATTTTTTCCCATTCTGGTAACTCCTCTCTTCTCTCTATTAACCATATGTATATTTAGTTCCAGATTCACAGAAGTATTTTTTTATAATATTGGACCTTGTAACTATGCTCTCTTCATGCTAGACCACACTATGGTTCCACCCCAATATCCAGAAGCTGTTTAGAATAC
>NW_006921608.1:18479324-18480374 GCF_000298275.1 Orycteropus afer afer | reverse complement strand
ATTTACTTCTGAAAAATCACCCATCAAACCTCGTAAGGAATACAGTTCTACTCTGGCATACTTAGGGTTACTGTGAGTAGAAGCTGACTCAGTGGCAACAGGTCTTATAATGTAGACATTATCTCTCTCTTTCTCTCTCTATCTTTGCTGGAAACAGGTTAAGTATCTTACTCAAGGTAACACAGGTAGTAAAGGGCAGAGATGGCACTCAGGGTCTAGACACTAAACCACTATGCTTTACCATTTGTATTTATAAAAACCACTATGCTTTACCATTTGTATCTATAATACTCTCATATTCTTGGAGCAGAATTAACTCTCATTTTATTGCAATATTAGCTAGCAAAAGCAATTGTACTTTGAATGCTCCAAACTTGAGAAATTGTGCAGACATTTCTGTTTTTAAGGAGAAAGAATATTTTTAGGAGCTAATTATTTTATCATGATCGTTCCATGGTGTATCAGGAATGAAATTCTGTTGTGGTTGTTGTTAGCTCCCATCAAGTCAGTTTGGGCTCATAGAGACCTTATGTACAACAGAAAGAAACACTGCCTGTCCTGAATCATTCTCACAATTGTTGCTATGAGTGAGCTCACTGTTGCGACCACTGTGTCAATTCCTCTCATTGAAGATCTTACTCTTTTTCCCTGACCCTCTACTTTACTCAACATGATATCTGTCTGCAGGGACTGGTCCCTTTTGACAACATGACCAAAGTACCAGAAGTGAAGTCTCATTATCTTAGTTTCTAAGGAGCAGTCTGGCTGTATTTCATCCAAGGCACATTTATTTGTCCTCTAGCAGTCCATGGTATATTCAATATTTTTTTTGCCAGTGCCACAGTACAAATGCACCAATTCTGCAGTCTTCCTTATTCACTGTAGAGCTTTTACATGCATATGAGGCAATTGAAAATACCACAGCTTGAGACAGGCACACCTTAGTCTTCTAAGTGGTATCTTTGCTCTTTAACACTTTAAAGAGATCGTTTGCAGCATATTTGCTCAATGTAATATGTTATTTGATTTCTTGACTGTTGCTTCCATGGA
>NW_006921608.1:18448277-18459721 GCF_000298275.1 Orycteropus afer afer | reverse complement strand
TGGGATAATCCATAGCTGGGCTTCCCTTTGTTTAATACTTTCATGATCAAATTTTTCTCTGCTTTGAATTTATCTTTTGTTGATATGTGTTTTCAGTAATGGGAGGCATGCATAAATCAAGGGAAAAATGTTTTGAGGTAATATGGATTTTGATATAATTATGTGGGACACATATATCTCAAGAGGACCCTGGTGGTAGGATTGGTGGTGTAAGGCCTATGTACTACAACTCAGATAGCAGGTTCCCAAGAAACCTGAGAGGCTGAAAATGTTGGTGGGTGATATATGTCCCATAGGTCATGAAAGTGTTAAGGCTGGTCTGTTCTTGTTAGCTCTTTCTCCAGGGTTGGAGCACTTTGGAGTTCCAACTAAAGCCTAGGGTGTTTTTCAGTGCTCCTTCTAATTGGTGGGCCCTGAATTGTAACATTTGCCATTTCAGCCCTGTGAATTGGTTGAAAGCTCTACTTAGCCTCTGACTGTGCCTTTGGAAACAGCACTCTTTTCTTTTTTGTTTTTCTTTTTATTATGATTTGGGTGAAGATTTACAGAACAAATTGACTTTCCATACAACAGTTCACATATACTTTGTCTCACATCATTGACCACAGTTTACCACAATGCAACAGCTCCCCTCCCACTTCCTCCCCATAGTTACCTCTTCCCAGGACAGCACTCTTGTCAAGGGAAAAGTTACACCACATTTTGGGTTTACCTTTTTTCATTTCCCCCCTTTCTTGGACCTAGACCCTATGTATTCTTCCTCCCTCTCCATTGCCTTTGAACAATTATATTTGTTATTAATAGTCTGTGGGAAGATTGATCCTAAACAACAGCATCAAGGGCCTGCATAATCAACAGCATAGTCAGTCATGCCCAAAAGATGAATTAAAGTGATCTTTTAAAAACTTCAATGAGATCACATCACCCTATGCTTACAATGCTCAGTGGTTTTCCATTGCTCTTAGAATAACCCAAAATCTTACTCTAATCATACATCATATGGCTGCTGCTTAGCTCTATAAATTCTTCTCATCCCACTTTCATTACTCCTTTTTACTAAGTTCTAGTAATGTTAGCCTACGGCATTTGACTGCTAACCAGAAGGCTGGTGGTTCAAACCCACCAGCCACTCCTTGGAAGAAAGATTAGGCAATCTTCTTCCATAGTGATACCGCCTCTGTAATCCAAGGAGGGGTCGCTATGAGTCGAATCTGACTCAATGGCAGTGAGTTTGTTTAGGTATCTCAAAATGGTCAGTTCATTCTCACCATGACTCTTCTTGACATTCAAATTTCATCTCAAATGAAGAGGTCTTCTCTGACCTAAATTAGCCCACCACCCTCATTCTTTCTTACATCACCTTGTTTTAAGTTCCTTATAACCTTGCCACTCTTTTGATCCAACTTATTCATGTTGGCTTTCCTGTTTATTTTTGTCTTCTCTTCCACACACTAAAGGAAAGCTCCACAGAGTAGAAGTCTTATCTGTTCTCCATTGTTGTATCTCCAGGACTGAGATCAATGTTTAACATATCATCACTGTTCAATAAATCTCTTGGATTCATAGAAAGTTGAACAACCTCCTGCAGCTATATTTTATGAGGCTGATAACAAGAAACTAAATTTAGAGTGGTCAACCGACCAAATATACTTTTCTTAAAAAACAACTATTTTATATTCATAGGATTTTAGAGTTTGCAGAGTTATTACATAAATCATTAATTCATCAATCTTCATTTGTTCCTGTCCAAAAAATGGGTAGACATCACAGCACAGCAATAGATTAAAAAAAAAAAACAACCCAAAGCTAAACACTTTTTCTGCAAAATTTTGATTGATTTTTAGCTATGGACTTTATCTCTAGTAGATTATTCCTATTTTGGGTTGAGTAAAGAGTTCTACAATTGTACTGTGATTTAAAAATTTTCCAATATTGCTTTTGGCCACTGCATAAGTCTACTTTGTAATGAAGTTGTTTTCCCTTCATATTTTATCAGAGAATATCTTATGAAACACTAGGAGTTACACAAAGTCCTAGATTTCAGATTTGCACCACAGGACAACATTTTCAGTTCTGTTTCACATCCAGTCTTCCCTGCCTCTTCCCTGGTGGTGGCAAAAGAAACAACGACCTGACTCAAGGGCAAACAGAAGAGGAGGAAGCCAAGTCCAGAGCCTACATATGAACACCGGCATAATTTCATTGACCACGTCTAATCTGTTAGTCGTTTGGGGGATATTTATATTCCTACTTTTCTCCCTTCTCTACCCTACTCCCCCCACTCAGCTTGCCATCAAGAATTTTATATCCCTCCTAAAGGGCTTAGCTTAGAGAGGAAGTGGGAAAGTGGGAATAATCATTTAAGAAAGGCAGCCAAACCACAACTACACCTTGTTCTTCTGGAGTCTTGCCTCTCCTCTTGTTGGAAGTTATGTAGGTTGTTCTATATGTGTCTGTTCCACTTGTACCTGCTCCCCTAGGACTGTGCCTTGCATTCTGAGGCTTTACTAAATATTTTCTTCTTACAAAGAATCTATTGCTGGTCCCAAGGGATGCTCTACCAGTCCATCTTGTAAATGAATGTGTTTAAGCCAGAGATGTTTCCTCAGTAGTATGAAGGAGCATCCGCTTACCCCTGCCCTGACAACCAGCACCACAGATTCATTTTCTTGATTTGGGACAGCTTGCTTTATGGTTCTGTATGGTCTTTATTCACAGCAGACTTGATAACACAATTTGACAACATGCTGCCTTCACTTGTTCCATTGAAATCTGACTCCGGCCCTCAGACACCAGAGTTCTGACTTTAGGGTGTGTTTTTGGTTCTCCATTTTCTAAAAAACAGACCACACAACTGTAGTGAGTAAAAGAGAAGCGAAGAAATTAAATGACCAGATTGATCTTCTCACATGGAATAGCTTTTCACAACTCTTCCACTTTTGCTTCTCACTGGTCCTGAAGGCAGTGTGCGGGATGAAGAGTAGAGATGAGGGTTGGGGGTAAGACAAGATAGGAAGGGCAGTTCTTTTGATTATTTTTCCATTTGTGACCCAATACTCTCCTCAAAAGACAGCAAATGTTAATTTTACAGAAGAGAGCCTTAGCTTAGAGCCCTTTAACATGCAAATGTTAATCCTGATTAGATTAACTGGATCATTCTGTCTGGCACAGAATTACTTCAGTTGTCACTAGAGAATTTTGATTTCTCTGTAGCTTTTCTTTCTCAAGGTGGTTTTATGGGATTGCTTCATTGTGGGGTTCATTTAAACCCTTGAAATTCAATCAGTTTATTTCAGTTTTTTATTTTAAATCTGCAAACTTGGGCTCTTTCAGTAGCCTCATAGCTGAGCCAGGATTGCTCACCTTTGTACCTGGCTTCTGTTAAACAATTGAATGAATTGTATGGTACACATTCTAACAAAATTTAGACCTGAAATGCCATCAAGAAGGTTCTGTTTCCCAAATGCCCTCGTGTAGTGAAATAGTCAGATCTGAAACTTTGGAGAGTAAAGTTCAGAAGAAACTGGAGACCAAAGTTTACTGCTAATTTGTTATTTAGTAGCAACATTGGCCAGGCTGCCAAAATGGTATTTTCTGCCTATATCTCAATTGTTGGTTCAGTTTATCCCAAGACGTTGTTGCAATCCAACAGTATCTTTCTGAGGTTCCCTTTGATTTCCTATTTTTGGAGACTTTTTAGCAGAAATGGCCTGATGATGATTTAATACATTTCTAACTCACCACCATATCAGTCTGATTAAAACACTGAAGTCCTCATGGCTAACTGCTGATGGTAGACAGTGTCTACTGATTCAGTGTGATCTATGCTGTCTTTCCACATGAGAAACTCCGTCTCAGCTGTATACAAGCAAGTAACATCAAATGCATTTTAACTCACAGAGACTCAACTTCCTTGTTTCTCAAAGAAAATGACTATAGAATTGTTTCTTTGAACCTTCCAACACCAACATGTAGCACACACATAAGCATCAAACCAAAAAAACCAAACCCACTCATTGCTATCGAGTGTATACTGACTCATAGTGAGCCTATAGGACAAAGTAGAACTGCCCATAGGGTTTCCAAGGCTATAAATCTTCATGGAAGGAAACTGCCTTACATTTCTCCTGCAGAGCAACTGGCGGGTTCAATCTGTGGAAACTTCTGGTTAGCAGCCAAATGCTTTAACCACTGTACCTCCAGAGCTCTTATACATATGCAAATATATGCATTATTCTTTAAGATTCAAGTGCGGGTTCCATAAATTAAAGAGAATTTAAGGGATTTGCAAGCATAATTCTATCTACAGGCAATTTATGCCTTAAAAGCTGGAGTTGCAGAGTGAATTTCCTCTTTAGAAGATCTGTAAGCTATATTGTTTGCCCCAGTTCCTACCCAAGCCACTTCATCTTATTTACATTGCTTGCCAGGATTGTCTAGGTGTTTTAGCTTTCAGGGCCTGCTTGCTGTAAAGGTCACCTCCCCTACAAGACTTCCTGGGTTTTATCCAGATGAAATAGATGTCTTCATCAGAATCCTTCCTCTCCCCTGCCTGACATCAATCTCTTTTGGGGCACTTAACCTTTAGAGCTTTAAGAACATGTCTCAACCCTCCTTATTCATATGCTATATTCCTGCTGTCATGGCTGTAGATGAATATTATTTCACGAAAATCATAGAATAGGGGATTAAGATCTAGGGTGAAGCTGGAGGAATTCAAACAGACTTGTAGGCCACCGGATCAGACACACTTATGAAAGAAAATTTTAATGTTCCTAGTAATCAAAGCTAAAGACAGAAACAAATAATTTCCTGATTCCTATACATGCCATTACAGAAAAAGCGAACATCATCTCTGCTAACAGTTGTAAGTCCCTTGAGTGCCATACCAAGTCTTTCCCATTTTTGTATTGCTCCACAGTTCCCATCACAGCGCCGTGCACTGGGTTGGGACTTGATACATATTTGCTGAATATTTTCTTCAGAGATTTCATTGACCTTGGAAATGACAAGTTTGCCTTTATGAACTTAAAGGACAACTCATCTAGCATAGCTTCAGCTGGTCAGCTTAAAAGTTCTTGGCTGACAATGGCCAAATAACTCACCCATTGTGCAATTTTACCTCAACTATCCACTACTTCCCATAACACAACACAAACGCAACTGCTGTAGTCAAGTCGAATCCGACTCTTAGTGACTCCTCCTTGGGTTTCCAAGGCGGTATCACTATGGAAGTAGATTGCCCAACCTTCCTTCCGAGGAGTGGCTGGTGAGTTTGAACCACGAGCCTTCTGGTTGGCAGTCAAATGCCTTAGGCACTATGCCATCAGAGCTCCACTACTTCCCATATCTCCTTAATAATTAAAATGGTTTTTTGACCAATAAAAATAAAATTTTTATTGACTTAAACATAAACTCAAATGTCCTCCCTCCCTTTTGTGCTTTATTTTCCCTGGTTGTAACTTATACAAACGTTTTGAATAGTTTTGTCACAGAAGTGCACATTAATTAACACAAAGTGGTAGTTGTGGAGTACCAGTGTTGTTATTAGATGCCATCAAGTCAGTTTCAACTCATAATCACCCATGGGACAATAGAACTTCCTCATAGCATTTTCTTAGCTGTAATCTTTGCAGAAGATTGCCTGGCCGTTCTTTCATGCTGGGTCACTGGGTGGGTTTGAGCCATCAGTCTTACAGTTAATAATTGAGTGCTTAACCACCACCTTGAGGTACTAATACCAAACCAAATCAAACCAAACTTACTGCTATCAGGTCAATTCTGACTCCTAGTGATTCTACAGGACAAAGTAGAACTGCCTCATAGGGCTTCCAAGGCTGTAAATCTTTATGGAAGCAGATTGCCACACCTTTCTTCCATAAAGGGGCTGATGGAAACCCCTCTGATTTATTGGATCAGATTCTTTGGTTTTGTGTGTTCACATGCAAGTCCATTTAGTTAGAGACATGAAGAGACCAGGGAGAATTGATGATATTAAAGACAAAGGCAAAATAGTACAGAGAACCATAAACCATCCTATTTGTCTAGGCTTTCATTTCCTTGTTTTCAGAGTTGACATTATTTGTTTCTGTCTTTATCTTCGACTACGAGGAACATTAGAATTTTCCTTTGAAAGCTCATTGATAGCTCTTTGATAACTGTTTTCAGAGTTGTTTTTATTCTCATCTGTGAAACAGAAGAAGGATTTGGCTCAGAGAATGTCTCCAGGAAAATGTTTGCTATGCTGTGCCACTTTCTGCCCGCCATTCCCTGACAAGTAGTAGTAATACACCTGGCTCTCTGCCTTGGCATTTTTGTTCACAGCTCCCAGGGATCTACCTTTGCACTGCTATTATCCCTTTCTTTCCCATCCTACCTGAGTCTCCTTCCTTCAGCTTGAGAGCTGATCCTGGCTGCCAATAGGTAGTGCCAATGCCAGTGTGATCTTTCTCACTCAAGTGGCCATAGGCCAGAATTTCAACATGAAACTTACCCCAGGCTCACAGCACCTCAAAAACCAAAAACAAACTCACTGCTGTTGAGTGGAATCTGACTCATAGAGATCCCTCTTTGGGTTTCCGAGGCAATACCACTACGGAAGTAGATTGCTCAATCTTCCTTCCCAGGAGTGGCTGGTGGTTCACACCAGCCTTCTGGTTAGCATTCAAATGCCTTAGGTACTATGCCACCAGAGCTCCTCAGCACCTGTCAAAACTTCTGTAGTCTGAGTTGCTGGGATGGGATAGTCTCCAGGTATACAGAAGGTGCTACAATACAAAGTCTCTTTGCTTTTCATTATTGGCTCATTGAGGTATGGCACAGCAAGAAGATACGAGTGGAATTCAATAACTTCTCATTTCCCACAGCTGGCTTCTACCTGTCTATGTTTATATTCAACTGTTAACCAATTCTCTTCAGATAGTTTATCACTTCCCTGTTCAAGAGTTGGCCCCCTACTGTCTACTCTATTAAATGTAAATATTTCAACCCACTGTTAAAATTCTTCAGCTTTCTATATCCCTCCCATATTAAAAATACAAGGAATATAACAACTTAAGAGAAGCTTACAATCACCAAGTCCATCTCCCTCAATGGACAACAGATAGAAACCCAGAGAGGTGAAGTGACTTGTTCAAGGGCACATAGCTCTAAATGACAAAGCTGGGAAGAAAGGCAAGAGGTCAGACCTCCGCTGAGACTTCTTTTCCTCGAAGGACACATCCCTTCTGAATCATAACCTAGTGAGTAGAATATGGAAAAACAATTATCACTGAGCCCTGTGTGCATATTTGAAGGTATGCTGCTTGGGAGTTTGGGGCTTGGAAGCATGTGTTTATATTGAGAGTATAACCAAATGGTTAAGTCTGTGGACTCTGGAGTCAGAAACTCTGGGCTTGAATTGCAGCTCTCACCCACTAGCAGTCTATATGTGCAGAAATTATTTGACTTCTCTAATTTTCAGATTGCTCATTAGTGAGATGGAGTTATCTAAATTCACTGCCGTCAAGTCGGATCCGACTCATAGCGACCCCTCCTTGGGTTTCTGAGGCAGTATCCTTACGGAAGTAGATTGCCCAACCTTCCTTCCAAGAAGTGGCTGGTGGGTTTGAACCACCAGCCTTCTGGTTAGCAGTCAAATGCCTTAGGCACTATGCTACCGGAGCTCCTAGATGGAGTTATAGCTTTGTTAAGAAAAATGCCATGACAATATTGTTATGGAAAATAATAAAAATAATTTTACAATACTTACATAACACTCATGTCAACCAAGATGATGGGTTTGCACACTTTATATACCCTTTCTCTCCTACCTTCTTTTTATTTTCCTCTTTTCTGTCTTTGAATATACCACCCTCTCCTTCTGTTTTATACATTAAGTCCCTTGGCTTCTTTAGTATCTTCGCTACTCCCCTATTATGACTCCATTGTCTTCCTCACCTCATCATCCAGAAAAACCTTGGTCAGCCAGAGTCTTTGAAAGAGCATCATGGTGGTCTACAAGAAGTTACTTCTCAAAAGGTAGCTCATTTATTGACCCTTAAATTATGTTATTTCAACAGTATATCCATTAAGATTCTTTTAGTTCAGCTTGTTTCTCACCACTACAGACTTTCTCATCATGCCCTCACCACAGTGAGAACTCCAGCCTCTGATTCACAGTCCTCCATTTCTCTCCACCTCTTACTCTTGCCTGTAAAGTCCTCTTTGCCCCCACATCAAGCCAATAAGCACAGAAAGTCAAGCTTATTTTTGAAACAGGGGCAAAGGGCAAAGAGAAGACGTGTGTGGGGGGACAATGTTAATTACTATTTTAGGAGATTATCCCGTTATATTTAACTGTTATTAAAAATTGTGTCTCTCCCTCTGAACCATGGGCTTTCTGTCTACACTGACATGTGAACAGATTTCAACTTCTACTTGCATTCATATTATCTTCCTCCGTTCAGACCCACACCATTTGTGCTGGAGAATATGGGGATAGTTCCTCCACTAAGTTCTTTTGTGAGTGTTATATATTGCTCTTCCTGAACTTTGTTCACCAGAAGCATACACTAACACAAAACAATGAGCAAGCGTTCCAGTCTTCCATTTTGCTACCACCCCACAGTCCCTCCTGTGGCAGAGGCTGCATTTTGAGGAGTTTAGAGGAGGCAATCACATGTTCCCTGATGATGGTTCTCATCCAAGAGAAAGGGAAGAGGAAGGAAGTTAGGCTATGCCTGCCTAGTTTCTCCTTCCAAACTGACCAGTCATAAGTTCCATCTCCCACCTCCCCACACCCTGAAGATTAAGAGAACTTAGATAGAGGCAAAGAATATCACATCAATGGAGCTCCTTGCATAGAAGTGTGGAAGAAGGGGTTTTTCCTGTAGTGAATGCTGTGATGTACCACCCATATCCCACGCAGGACTGAAGTACTTAGTCCCCCAGCTTCTGGCACTGGCTGGAGGACCGCCCATGAAGTGCCCTTCTGCTAAGGGAGAGGTCTCACCCAGAGTTGTTTCCTTCCAAGGGAAGTTCACACCTGTTGACTGTGCAATGCAGGACTTGGCTTCATCCCTCAATTGCAGAGCCATCCCAGCTCCAGAGCTTCCCATAGGACCGGTGGAGACTTTGTAGTAACTGTAAGCCATTTCACCTTCTCTGTCTATCAAGTTCCACTCCTCTCATTCCTGCACAGTGGTTGTTGCCAAAATTTCTCCCCAATAAATTTTCAGTATGCAAATCTGTGCCTCTGAATCTGTTTGTCAGGGAATTCAACTTATCAACAAATTTTATATCAGAAAATGCAATTATCCTCCCTCTCTGTCTGAAGTCAGAGATCATACCATTTATCCTTGGACTTCCCACATTGATTGCAACCAAGGTACTTTCATGGAGGAAAAAAAAATGTTATGTGTTCTCATCTCTTTCTATTCTCAGGTAGCAGGAAATATCCCAAATCAAGGTTCTAAGCCTTTAAATGTAGGGGGAGGGGTGTAAGTGGTTTATAATTACATCTCCAGGAAGAAGACAGGGAATATTTGTAAACAGACCTCTCTCTAGCTGGGGCCTACAAGTTGCTGAGTCCTGGTCTATCATTTTGCAAAGATTAGAATTTATTCCATCAGCATTGACACTCATAGCATGGCTTAGGATCTTAACTAACAGCACAGGCATCTCTGTGTCCTTGATGACCACATACTATCCACTTTAATACAGAGTAAATGAAAGTATAGTTACATTCCAACGTATAAATCACAATCCCAATATCTCTAACCCTTCAAACAGATGTGGTTCATATGTTTGCCCTACAATGGTGTGAACATAAAGGTAACTTGTTGTACATTATATAACCATTAACTCTAAACTCCCTTACATTTTTGCTATCAGTTCTTCTCAGTCCCATCTGTTCAGGGAAGTAGAAATTGTTTGGTTACCTGGCATGGAGTTACACTTGAAGGTATTTGCTATATCCAGATATTTTAAAATGGGTTCCAGACCCATTCTTATGTAAATTTTCTTTGTGTCTTCAGTCCTGTGGTGGTTAAGTTTGTGTGTCAACTTGGTTGGGCCTGGTTGAGTGACTGGGCAGTTGGTGGTAGTTATTCCCCATGATGAGACTGGCAATCAACTCCAGGGTTGGACCTATCACAAGCAGTTGAGCAGCTGCTTTAGGGATGTGGTCTGCTTCCTGTATATAAGAAACAGTTTGGCGAATGGTCTCTAGCCTATGGCATGCTTGAACTCTTCATGTAACCATGTCATTGTTCAGCAGCCTGCCATGCTCTGCTGATCTTGGGACTTTCAATGGATTTGAATTAATGGCCTGCCATGGGGTTTGGTAACATCGGGACTGTGCCTTTTTACTTGTCAACCTTGGGCTTGTCTGCCTCAGCAGCTAGCAGCTGAGTGAAGAAAAGCCTCTAGCTCCAGTGGACCGGAAGCAGGAAGCAGGAAGCAGAGCTGCAAGGTTGAGGGGCTTTCACCCAGCCCCTAGAGCCTGGCACTCTGAACTTGGACTTAAAGCCTCCAAATTGAAAGAAAAAACTCCTGTTTGTTAAAGCCATCCCATTTATGGTATATTCTTGTCAGAGTGGCACTAGGTAACCTGAACAAGTCTTCTCAATAATTGATCAATGTGAAGCTTACTGACCCAGACAACTAGCTCTTGGAAAAATTTTATAAAAATACTTGCACTCTCTCCAAAAGCCTGTGAAGCTGCTATGGAATCTCTCAGCTGTTGTGATAGCTCTTCATCAGCGTTAGCTGCTGGGACATTTGATCTCTTTCCCTCATCAGTGGTGAGCCTCAGCTTCCTCTTCTTCCTGTTCCTTGACTGTCTCTAACAAATGTAAGGAGTATAAATGCTTGGTGAAGTTTAGAAAAGAGGTTCCTTTAGAGTAGCCTCAGCCAACTCTATATCTAACCTATGTTTTTTAAAATTCTAATCTCTCTCTGGCAGCTGTCACTACATCTCTAAGCACGACACTGTTCCAGTGCCCTACCAGTAAGAAATTGGTTGTTGCTGCCTCTGGCTCTCAACACACTCATAAGTCTGTTCTAGTGCACAGATGTAGAGTTCTGCTGTGATTGATGAGGTCTGCTTTGAGCCTAGGTGGTAGACCTTGAAGGGATCCCATTGATCTCCAGAATTTCTCCATTAGTCATCATTTTAGCATATCTTAGTTGAGGCTCATATGTGGCTACATGAGTTGTTAAAGTGTTGAAATACTTCCATTGTTGTTGTTGTTAGGTGCCGTCAAGTCATTTCTGACTCATAGCGACCCCATGCACAGCAGAAAGAAACACTGCCCGATCTCGTGCCAGCTCCACGATCCCTGCTATACTTGAGCCCATCATCACAGACACTGTGTCAATCCATCTCATTGAAGGCCTTCCCCACTTTTGTCAATCCTCCACCCTACCAAGCATGACATCATTCTCCAGGGAATGGTCCCTTC
>NW_006921608.1:18438624-18444522 GCF_000298275.1 Orycteropus afer afer | reverse complement strand
TGGTTTTTGTGTTTCTCTAGAGAACCCAATCTAACACAGTGACTATTTGGAAATAGAGTGTTTGCAGATGCAATTAGGATGAGGTCATACTTGATTAGTGTGGGCTCTAAATCCAATGACTGGCATCCTTATAAGGAAAGGAGAGGTCACACAGAGACACACAAGGGAAAGAAGACCATGTGAAGATAGAGATGGAGACTGTGATGCAGCTGCAAGCCAAAGATGGTTGGGAGACACCAGAAACTATGAAAAGGCAAGGAAGCATTCTACCCTGGAGCCTTCAGAGGAAGCATGACCCTGCTGACACTTTCACTTCAGACTTCTAGCCACCAGAACTGTGAGAGAATTTCTGTTGTTTCAAGCCAGTAGTTTGTAATGATGTTGTTGTTGTTCTTGTTAGGTGCTGTCGAGTCGACTCCAACCCATAGTGACCCTATGTACAACAGAATGAAACACTGCTTGGTCCTGTGCCAGCCTCACAATCCTTGTTATACTTAAGCCCATTGTTGCAGCCACTGTGTCAATCCATCTCGTTGAGGGCCTTCCCTTTTTTCGTTGACCTTGCACTTTATCAAGCATGATATCTTTCTCCAGAGAATGGTCCCTTCTGACATGACCAAAGTAGGTGAGAAGTTTGGCCATTCTTGCTTCCAAGGAGCATTCTGGCAGCACTTCTTCCAGGAAAGATGTGTTAGTTCTTCTAGCAGTCCATGGTACTTTCACTATTCTTCACCAATAGCACAACTCAAAATCATCAACTCTTCTCCAGTTTTCCTTATTCGTTGTCCATCTTTCACATGCATATGAGGCTATTGCAAATACCATATCTTGGGTTAGGTACACTTTAGACTTCAAAGAGATATCTTTGCTCTTCAGCACCTTAAATCTTTTGCAGCAGATTTGCCCAGTGCAATACATCATCAGATTTCCTCACTACTGTGTCCATTGGTGTTGATGGTGGAACCAAGTAATATGAAATCTTTGACAACTTCCATCTTTTCTCCATTTATTGTGATGCCACTTACTGGTCCAGTTGTGGGGACTTTCATTTTCTTTATGTCAAAATGTAATCCATACTGCAGACTGTAGTCTTTAATCTTCATCAGTAAGTGCTTCAAGTCATCTTCACTTTCAGCAAGCAAGGTTGTATTGTCTGTGTATTGCAGGTTGTTAATGAATCTTACTCCTACCCTGAAATTGCTTTCCTCTTCATATAGTCTCATAGCTTCTCAAATTATTTGCTCAGCATACAGGTTGAACAAATACAGTGAAAGGATATAACCCTTACTGGATTTTAAACCATGCATTATCCTCTGGTTCTGTTCGAGCAACAGCCTTCTGGTCTATGTACAGATTTCTCATGAGCACAATTAAGTGCTCTAGTATTCCTATTCTTTGCAATATTATCCATAATTTATTATGATCCACATAGTTGAATGCTTTTGCATAGTCAATAAAACACAAGTAAATATCTTTCTGGTATTCTTTGCTTTCAGCCTAGATCTATCTGATATCAGCAATAATATCCCTCATTCCTTGTCTTCTTCTGAATCTAGCTTGCATTTCTGGAAGTTCCCTGTCAATATACTGCTGCAACGGTTTTTGAATTATCTTCAGCACGATTTTACATGTGTGTGATATTAATGATATTGTTCGCTAATTTCCATATTCTGTTGGATCATCTCTATTTGGGATGGGTACAAATATGGATCTCTTCAGTCAATTGGCAAGGTTACTGCCATTCAAATTCTTGGCATAGACAAGTAAGTGCCTCCAGCATGGCATATGTTTGTTGAAACAACTCAATGGGTATTCTGTCAATTCCTGGAGCCCTGTTTTTTGCCAGTTCCCTCAGTGCAGTTATGATAGCTCTAGGAAACTAATATAACATTTTAACTTATTAATGCCTATATTGCCATACAAGTTATACAGTATTTTGAATTTCAACCCAGGTTGTGTTCTAGACCTCCAATTCTTTCCCCAGAGGGCCAGTTTACCATTACAGTCAGTAGACTGGTAGATTTGAGAAGAAATTACATTATTCAGTACTTTGCTTGTACTTCTGTTCTGGAACTGCATAATCTAATTTCTTTTAATGAAGTTTCTCCCTTCTTCCAGTACCAATAGGTATCCCCACCATTAACATTGTGTAGAATGTATTGATTTCTATGCTGTTATATTACTCTTCCAGCATTCTAGTGTCCATCCCAAATAATGCTCAAAGGATGAGAAAAAAATATTTGGCCCTAGGCTGGATGCTACCAAGCTTATGGTGTAACCTAATGAGCCCCAATTGGAATGGGCCTGTGTTCACCACAGTCCTGGCTTAGAGGGGGTCTTGAGCTGGCTCTATTGAGCACCAAGGTCTTTTTTTTCCCTCTTCATTGTTATCACTCTAGTAGTTTTTCAAGACTTAAAGCTGTGCTAAGTAATTACAAGAGAGTAATTTCTTTAGGTGTAGGTTGACATCACTTTTTGTTTGATGGCTACCAGAAAACTTCTAAATACAGAAACAATAAGTGCTTGTAGGTATCTACATGAGGGTCAGCTAAACTAGATTCTGTGTTGAGGGAGAGAGAATGCTCACTGCAGTGAAATCTGGGCTCGCCTGGATGCTGACTCAGCTCCCACATGGCCCCTGAGTACTCAGTAAAGCCCCTACAACAGCCCTTTTCTGAAACAACTCTTGTTCCTGTCAAATGGACACCTACCTCTCTTCTCTCTCTACCTCCTCATCTGTTTTTCCCTTTACCCTACATCTTTGCTTCATGTGGGGCATCTTTGTTGGATGGGCAGAAAAAGTCTTGCTCTCTGTCTTTCCTGATGTTTCTCTCAAGCATTTTAGCTAGCTCTAGAACCCTTTTATTGTTCCAAGGGCTGAGGCTTTTGAAAAACAACTCAAGGAATTCCTTTTTCTCCTTTATGTACATTTCCCTCAATTCCATGAGCCCAGAATAGCCTAGATTCTTGTGTGAAGAAGATCAGCCCTCTGGGTAGCAATCAAATCCTTAGGCACTACACCACATTAATATTTTGGAAACTCTTTCTTAAGTAACACAACTTTTAAATATTGTTTCCCAGGCCCATAGAATATTTTCCAGACAGATGCATAAGTAACCTATAGACTGTGAAGATATTCTAGATGTGACTTCTTATGGGGCAGAAGTGGCTTCTGTTCCATTAACTTTGGATGATATCTGGTACATGTGAGGTCTTAACAATGCTTCTCTGTGTCTCTGAAGGCTCTGGGCCTGATCCACAGACCTATGAACCTTGTCTGAAACAGGGATCTGTTTCTTCTTTTCGTGAAAGATAACTAATAGTTTTGGGCCAGTCACCACATTCTGAGAAGACTGAGAAATTCAGCAGGAAATAAAGATGAGTGATACCGGGCTCATGACTTCTATGCAGGGAAAAATCTTTGCTGTGACAATTTCATCCGCTTATCACAACCTGATGCACAATCAGCTTCTTGTTCTCCGATTCTGACATGAGATATCTATCTCTGAGACTTCAGCAGAGCTGCTCTCTCCTCCTCAAAGGTGGGAGGTGAGGTATACTTGGCACATGAATTATGGATTATGGAGTCCTTACTAACGACTGCTTGGCAGAGCAACTGCATTAGTATTCTTCACTTCCCCCAATGCAGCTGAGTTCCTCCAACTTCCTTATCTTTTCTTGCCTTGTCCTAAGAGCTATTACTTTCTTTTTCCTTTTAGATCAAACAGCAGGATTATTTCCTCTTGGCTCCCTGGATCTTTTCCTATTAATCTATGTCATCAGATGAGGTCCACACAGGCAAAGAAGCCTGACTGAATGGAGACTTGAGGCCTCAGCTCAGGCTAGATGTGGCTCCTTTTCTTACACATATTAAGCCCTTACCTAGGCTTCAGGAAGAAGCTGCTGAAACTGCAGTATACTGGGGCTTGCAGATTGGAAGAAGGATTACTTAAAAAAAAAAAAAAAAAAAAAATCCACTATCTTTGATGGCAAAATGGATTCTGACTCATAGAGACCCTGTAGGACAGAACTATTGTTGTATGTGCCATTGAGTTGGCCCTGACTCATAGTGACCCCTCCTTGGGTTTCTGAGGCAGTATCACTATGGAAGTAGATTGCCCAACCTTCTTTCTGAGGAGTGGCTGGTGGGTTTGAATCTCTAGCCTTCTGGTTAGCAGAATCTCTAGCCAAGTGCCTTAGGCGCTACGCTACCAGAACTCTTGTAAGACAGAGTAGAACTGCCCTATAGGCTGTATTTTAATGGAAGTAAACTGCCTCATCTTTCTTCATGGAGCAACTGATGGATTCGAACCACTGACCTTTTCATTAGCAGCTGTGTGCTTTAACCTCTCTTTTCTGAAGTTATCTGGTATTTCAAGGAATATAACTTTTGCCTGACTGAATAAATAAATGAGAGTAAAAGAGAAAACTTAATTTGAGTTCTCTGTGACTAAGGTCACTCTTTCTCAGGCTTCTATGGTAATGGTTTTCCATTCGAACAAGATTCTTGGTGCTTACCATCCAAGAAAATTTACATTAAAAGAGAATCGGCTGTTTCTCTTTAAAATTGTGTAGACAGGCTGGGATAGCAGTTGTCTCCCTAATCCTTCTTATTTAATCTTCAGGGAAGCACTGCTTCCAGTGATAAATCTGACAAGGTTCTTCTATTTGATATTTGACAGTTGCTGTGAACACAGACATAGAAAAAAGTGTAAGAGCTCTTTTTAGGCCATTTTCAGGTTGTTCATCCTCCAACTACACTAGTCTATCTTAGGTACTAAATTTAGTTTTCAAATATTTCATTTTTTCCTTTTTTTAGGGTAAAGTAATTTTATTTCCACCAATGTATTCTATTTTTAAAAGAAATTCAACATTCTTATTAGACAAGCAGATATGAATTTATGTTGTTATTTAATATATCACCTATGCCATGTTCAAGCCAAAAATGTTTAACTTCAATCCTTTAAGCCTTTAGCTGCAGGAAAACAATGCTTCAAGTCAGTGTCATAAAGCATAGTTGGATAGGGGTGATGTGCTAGAATAGATGAGAGGTAAAAGACAGAACAACCAGATGTAATATGTGGTCCTAGATTGGATCCTGGTTAACCACTTATCTCCAAAGGACATTGTTCTGGTTACCTAGTACCATTTTGACAAGAATATACCATAAACAGGATGGCCTTAACAAATAGGAGTTTATTTTCTTACAGTCTGGAGACAGTAAGTCTGAGTTCAAAGTGCCAGGCTCTAGGGGGCTGGGTTAAAGCCCCTCAACCTTGGGCTTCAGCTCTGCCTCTTGCTCCTGGCCCACCGGAGCTGGAGGCTTTTCTTCACTTGGACAGCTGCTGGCTGCTGGGGCTGACAAGGCCAAGGTTGACAAGTAAAAAGGCACAGTCCCAATGTTACCAAACCACATGGCAGGCCATTCATTCAAGTCCATTGAAAGTCCTAAAGTTGGCAGAGCAGGGCAGGCTGCTGAATAATGACACAGCTACATGCAGGGTTCAAGCATGCCATAAGCTAGAGGCCAATCCCAAAGCTGCTGCTTATATATGGTTGCATTACACCACCAGAGGACATCTCTTAGATAAGCACAAATAGATGCATCCAAATAAAATGTATCAGTGAGAAAAAGACAGTGGTTCTCATCCAAAATGGCAGACTAGGCAGATTTAACATCCATACCTTTTACAATAAAGACTAGTGAAATCAAGTTAAATGTATTTGGATGACAACCCTGGAACCTAGAGCTTCAAATGAAAGGATAAAGAAGTAGGTCAACTCAATTGGTATAACATACTATACAAAACATTGTTCTACCTACTACTTTGGCGAGTAGCGACTGGGACCTTAAAAGCTAGGAAGCTACCATCTAGATGCAACAACGGGTCTCTCCTC
>NW_006921608.1:18428743-18438154 GCF_000298275.1 Orycteropus afer afer | reverse complement strand
GCATTGTAAATTTTGGTCAATGACATGAGACAAAGTATATGTGAACTGCTGTATGAAAAGTGAATGTACTCTGTAAATCTTCACTCAAATCCTAAAAAAAAAAAAAAAAAGAAGTAGGTCAAATACTAATTAGAGAAAGGGACTAAACTGAAACAGTGAACAAGGAGGCATATGGAATGGTGGATTTGAATTATTGCTAGCAATGTTCTGATGAGGGCAAGAACCAGACTGGCTCCACTTGCTCAGGACTGCGATGGCACCCATATCAGTGATCAGTGAATAAAGAGTTGTGATCTACCCTCTTACCCTGAACAACCTCTTAATGACCAGAGGCACTGTCCCTCCTCCCCCAACCACCCAATGACCAAATCCCTACCACTGCCAGTGCTACAGCACTTTTATTTTCTTCTTTTCTATATTTTTCATCTTAGTGCTTCCTACTCCTCTCTTTTTTTCTGTCTTTCTCTTTCCATATTTTTTTTTCCTCCCTCTTCCTTCTCCCCCCACCTTTTATTTATCATGTGGACCAGGAACCCTACCCACCCCCTGCCACCTTGGCAAGCAGCAGCATTTGCTTCAGCCCCTCTGTTGATGCTAGTGAACACTCCTGTAGAGCAAGCTCCACTTTCCCGCAGTAGCCATTTTTGGCAGCTAACACTTGTACCAGCCCTGTGCCACTTTTCTTTTTTCTCTTTTACTTTTTCTTACTTTCATCTTGAGTTCTCCCTTCTCCCATCCCCCATATGTTTTCTTTTTATATTTTCCTCTTTTTTTTTTTTTTTTTTTTTGATTCTGCAGAGTGGCTGTCCCCCAACACCCTGCATTTAGTAGCACCCAACCATGCCCCTCTGCTGATGGTGATGCTCTCTCCCATAGAATGCACACTACATTCCCACCACAGCCATATTGGCAGCTAGTGCTTGTGTCAGTACTGTGTTTTTTTTTCTTTTCTTTCTTCTTAGGCTTTCTCTCTTATCACCTCCTTATTTTTCTTTTTCTTTCCTTTTTCCCCCCTGTAGTCTGCAGCCAGCAACCTTGCTCAGCCATACCTGCCACACCTGATGGCTCACCCACTAGGCAACAACATATGTGAACACCCACTCAGACTGCCTTAAGCTCTATACATGACCAGTGATCAGAGACTCACACCCACACTCTCATCTGCTACTAAATCCAACCAGAAACAGGTGATGACCACCCCAGTGCTGCCAAACTACTGACCAGATTAGCATGCCCATCCCCCCCAAAAAAAAAAAAAAAAACTGGGAGAAACACACCAATATACAATCATCAATTGAATACAAATACAACACCACCACAATGTTTTAAAGACACCAGACAGATAGGGTGGCTCAAACAAGTAAACAAAATACAGAACTAGAAAAACAAAAAGAAAATCAAAGACAAAATCAAGGAGGAAAGAGATAAGACTCTAGAAGAATTTAGGAAAAAACAGAACAAGAAAAAAAATGACAAAATAAATGGAAAATTAGAAACTATACAAAAAATAGCAAATAGAAATCCAAAAGATTAATACCAGATTTTCAGAAATAGGTATCACATGGGAAGAGCAAAGAAGTAGAACTGAATAAATGGAAGACATAATTAGTAAAATTGAAGATAAATCTCTCAATACAAATCTGTAAGAGGAACAATCAGAAAACAGAATAATTGAAAAATGAAAAAAACCTAACAATTATATGGAACATCATCAAAAAGAATAACTTATGTGTGACTGGCATACCAGCAGAGGGAAAGACCAAAAAAGAATAAATGGCACCAAGAAAATTGTTGAAGATTTGTTGGAAGAAAACTTACCTAATATCATGAAATACAATAAGATACACATACAAAAAGCTTAACAACACCTAACAGAATAACACACGATAGAAAATCACCAATATACATCAAAACCAAGCTTTCCAAAAACAAAGGCAAAGAAAGAATACTGAAAGCAGCTCAAGAAAAATGAAAAGTTACCTGCAAAGGAGAAGTAATAAGACTAAGCTCTGATTGCTTGACAGAAATCATGAAGGTGAAAAGGCAATGGGAAGACATATATAAAACCCTGAAAGAAATTGCCAACCAATAATTATATATCCAGCAAAACTGTCCCTCAAATATGATGGTGAAATGAGGACATTTCCAGATAAACAAAAATTAAAGGAATTTGAAAAATCAAACCAACCTTATAAGAAATGCTAAAGGTAGTCCTTCAGACAGAGAACCAATAATGACAGACAGTAACCTGAGATTAAGACACATGGTAACATTATTAAAAAATCAACCCAAATATAGAAGTATCAAAAATAAAATAAATAAGACTGAAAATATAAGGCCAGAGATGTCAATTTGTAAATGGTGACAACGACAAAGCAAAACAAGGCAATAAATAGTGCAGATACAGAAGTTCCCAATGGAGAGGAGGTCAATACACTATTAAAATACAGTGGACTGTTTTAAACTGGGGGAGATAATAATAAATTATAGAGCAATCTGAAAGAAAATTAATAAACCTTCTTACCTAAACAAAAATAGAAGAAATTCATGAAGTTGCAATAAACACTAAACTAATGGCAATGAAGGAAATGATAAGAAAATCTATAAACAAAATGAACTGAGCACAGAAAAATGTATGGAACAAAATAACCAACACCACACACACACACACACACACACACTCACATAGAGCAAGATGATAGCAATGAGTTCACATCTATCAATAATTACACTGAATGTAAATGGGTTAAGTGCTCCAACCAAAAGGCAGACAGTTGCAGAATGGATAAGACAATATGACTCATCAATATGCTGTTGACAATAGACACACCATAGAAACAAAGACAAACATAAGCTGAAAAAAAAATCAAATGATGGAAAAATGTATAATAAGCAAATGCTAACCCAAAAAAGGCAGGTGTGACAGTATGGATAAAATAGACTTTATGGCAAAAGTCAGAAAAAGAGACAAAGAAGGACACTATATAATAATTAAGGGATCAATCCAGTAAGAGGACATAGCATAATAAATATCCATATACCCAATGAAAAAGTCCTAAAATACATAAACCAAACTTTAACAGAACTGAAAAGAGAATTAGACAACTCCAAATGGAAGTAGAAGACTTTAACACATCACCTTTGATGAATGACAGAACAGCTAGAAAGAAACTCAGTAAAGATACAGAAGGTCTAAACAACACAATCAACTAACGAGACCTCATAGACATACACAGAACATTCTACCCAACAGCAGCACAATAGAGATTCTTTTCCAGTGGACATGGAAATTCTCCAGAAGAGACCAAATTTGGGGCCACAAAGCAAGACTCAAAAAATTGAAAAGCAAATTTAAAAATCAAAATACTACTAAGCATATTGTCAGGTCACAATGTTATAAAATTAGAAATCAAAAACAGGAAAATGAAGGAAAAAATTAAATTCATGGTAACTGAGTAACACCCTGTTTAAAAACTACTGGGTAACAAAAGAAACAAACAAACAAAAAAAAAAGAATCAAATGATAATGAAAATACAATATACCAAAATCTTTGGGATGCAACAAAAGCTGTGCTCAGAGGACAATTATCACAATAAGCACACACATCAAAAAAGAAGAAAGAACCAAAATCAGCACCTTAAACAAACATCTCCAACAATTAGAAAAAAATATATAAAAAAAATAAAAAAAGGCCTACCAGACCAGGTATGCAAGGATGATTCAGCATTAGAAAAATAATCATCATAATCTACCACATAAGTAAAACAAAGGAAAAGAATTACATGATCGTAACAATTGATGCAGAAATGACATTTGACAAAATCCAATACCCATTTTTCACCAGCAGAAAGGTAATAATAAAAATTCTAGCATAAATAAATGATACAGAATAATCAAAAAATGGATCAACAATGCTTGATGTTGGTTCTTTGAAAGCATTGATAAAATTGACAAACCACTGGCAAATTTAACAAAGGAAATGAAGAAGAAAATGCAAATAATATAAATAAGAAATGAAATAGGTGGTGTCACAGTAGGACCTATTGAAATAAAAAGGATAAAAACAGAATACTATAAAGACCTGTACTCCAACAAATTCCAAAACCTAGAAGAAATGGACAAATTTCTAGAAACACATTACTTACCCAAACTAACACATTCTGATGTAGAAAATTTGAACAGACCCATCACAAAAGAAGAAATTGAACGGGTCATAAGAAAACTCCCAAGAAAATCCTTGCCCAGACGGCTTCACTGGCAAGTTCTACCAAACATTTAGAGAAGTACTCACACTAATTCTACTCAGATTTTTCCAGATCATAGAGAATGATGGGCTAGTCCCAAACTAATTTAATGAAGCAAGCAGAACCATGATACCAAAACCGGGCAAAGACACACTAGAATAGAAAATTTTAAACCAACATCCATCATGAACATAGATGCAAATATTCTCAACAACATCCCAGCCAATAGAAAACAACACAATATCAAAAAAAAAAAAAAAAAAAGAAAATCATGATTAAGTGGAATTCATACCAGATATGCTAGGATAATTAAACATTAGATAAACAATCAACATAATCTACCACATAAATAAAAAAGCAGGAAAAGAAACACATGGTCATATTAATCTATGTAGAAAAGACATTTGACAAAATCCAACACCCATTTTTTTATAAAAACATTCAGCAAAATTAGAATAGAAGGGAAATTCCTCAAAATAAATTAAGGGCCAATATTATTCTCAGGAAGAGAAACTGAAAACATTCCCTCTGCTAATGGGAGCCAGACAAGGATGCACCTCATCACTACTCCAATTCCATATTGTATTGGAAGTCCTAGCCAGAGCAATAAAATTAGAAAGGGAAATAAAAGGCATCCAAATTGGCTAACAAGTAAAACTATTTCTATTGGCAGATGATATGATCCTATACATAGAAAATCCGAGAGACTGAACAAGAAAAGTACTAGAACTAATAGAAGGATCCTGCAAAGTGGCAAGGTACTGTTGTTGTTGTTGTTGTTATGTGCCGTCGAGTCGGACCCGACTCATAGTGACCCCTCCTTGGCTTTCCGAGGCATTATCACTATGGAAGTAGATTATCCCATCTTCCTTCTGAGAAGTGGCTGGTGGGTTTGAACCGCCAGCCTTCTGGTTAGTAGTCAAGTGCCTTAGGCACCATGCTACCAGAGCTCCTGGCAAGGTACTAGATCAACATGAAAAAAAAAAAAAAAAATCAGTTGGATCCCTCTACAACAAAGAGAACAAAAGGAAATCAGGGGAAAAAAAATACCATCTATAATACTTACCCAAAAGATTAAGTACTTAGGAATAAGTCTAACCAGACATACAAAAGACCTATACAAAGAAAACTACAAAACACTACAATAAGAAACTGTAAGAGGCCTACATACATGGAAGAACATACCATGCACATGGATAAAACCAAAAATCAAGCTCACTGTCATTGAGTTGATTCCAAATCATAGTGACCCCATTGGGTTTCCAAGGCTGTAAATCTTTAAGGAGGGAGACTGCCTCTTCTTTCTTCCATGGAGTAGTTGGTGGATTCACGGACGTTTTGGTTAGCAGCCAAATGCCTTAACCACTACACCACCAGGGTTCCTTATGCTAATAGATCCAAACAAAAAAACAAACCCACTGCTATTAAGTCAATTCTGACTCATAGTGAACCCCATTGCATTTCCAAGGCTGTAAATCTCTACGGAAGTAGATTGCCTCATCTTCCTCCTGTTTATGTATTTTGAGGCTTTCTCATTGAGTGTATAGATATTTAATATGGCTACCAAAAAAAAAACCCAAACTCTCTGCTATCGAGTCAGATCCAACTCATAGCAACGCCTCCTTGGGTTTCTGAGATGGTATCACTATGGAAGTAGATAGCCCAACCTTCCTTCCAAGGAGTGACTGGTGGGATTGAACCACCAACCTTCTGGTTAGCTATGGCTACATCCTCTTATAGCCATAATATGGCTGTGTCCTCTTATGGGAGCTCTGGTGGCATAGTGCCTAAGGCATTTGACTGGTAACCAGAAGGCTGGCAGAGGACATGAAACAAGGGATACCATAGCTGTTGTCAGATGGATCTTGGCTGAAAGCAAAGAATACTAGAAAGATGTTTACTTGTGCTTCATTGACTATGCAAAGGCATTTGATTGTGTGGACCATGACAAATTATGGATAACATTGAGAAGACTGGGAATTCCTGAACACTTGACTATACTCATGAGGAACCTGTACATTGACCAGGAGGCTGTCATTCAAACAGAACAAGGGGACATTGCATGGTTTAAAATCAAGAAGGGAGAGTGTCAGAGCTGTATCCTTTCCCCATACTTATTGAATCTAAATGCTGAGTAAATAATCCGAGACGCTGGACTATATGAAGAAAAACATGGCATCAGGATTGGAGAAAGAATCATTAACAACCTGAGATATGCTGATGATACAACTTTGCTTGCTGAAAGTGAGGATGACTTGAGGCACTTACTGATGAAGACTGAAGAATACAGTCTGCAGTATGGATTACATCTCAATATAAAGAAAACAAAAATCCCCACAACTGGACCAATAAGCAGCATCATGATAAATGGAGAAAAGATTGAGGTTGTCAAAGAATTCACATTGCTTGGTTCTACAATCGATGCCAATGGAAGCAGTAGTCCGGACATTAGACGACGTGTATAGCACTGGGCAGGTCGGCTGCGAAGGAACCCTTTCAAGCGCTAAAGAGCAAGGATGTCTCCTTGAGGACTAAGGGGCGCCTGACACAAGCCATGATATTTTCACTCGCCTCGTATGCATGTGAGAGCTGGACAATGAATAAGGAAGACCGAAGAAGAGTTGATGCTTTTGAGTTGTAGTGCTGGCGAAGAATGCTGAAAGTACCATGGACTTCTAAAAGAACTAACAAATCTGTCCTGGAGGAAGTGCACCCAAAATGCTCCTTGGAAGCGAGAATGGCCAGATGTCATCTCACCTACTTGGGTCATGTTGTCAGAAAGGACCATTCCCTGGAGAAAGATGTCATGCTTGGTAAAGTGGAGGGTCAATAAAAGGGGAAGGTCTTCAATGAGATGGATTGACACAGTGGCTGCAACAATGGGCTCAAATATAGCAAGGATCATGGAGCTGGTGCGGGATTGGGTGGTATTTCGTTCTGCTGTGCATGGGGTCACTATGAGTCAGAAACGACTCAACGGCAACTTAACAACACCGTAAGATCATAAAAGAGGACTTCCGGTAAGAGGGAGGAATAGGCAGACAAGCGACACAGACCTTCTTCAACAAAGAAAAGAAAAACCAATTGACAGAGATATAGAAGATAATCATGGAGCCCTGAGCTTTGAAAGGAACTATACAGAAGTGGATTAGGCACCAACTAGTGGAAAAACCTGAATGAAAACAGTGAGTACAGAAGAGATGGTCAGAGCTGCAGACTGTCAGCTACTCTGACATGACCAACAGCTTGAATATTTCCAAATGGTGTTGGGACCTGAGGATTGACCTAAAGATCAACCCAAGAGCTGCAGGGATGACTGCACTGGTGGCCTATAACTAAGAAGGGAAAGAGCAAGGAGGGAGAAAACCTGAGCTGTTGACTTTCTGCTGTCCAGAGGGTGCAGCCATTTTGATTGTTTACACGCAGCAGCTATTTTGGATATTTAAAGTGACCGAAGGTGCAGCCATTGTGAATGTTAATAAGCAGTGACCATTTTGGGTATTTAAAATGACAGAGGGCACAGCCATTTTGAATGTTTATAAGTAGCAGCCAATTTTGATATTTAAAGTGACCAAGGGCACAGCCATTTTGAATGTTTACAAACAATGCCCATTTGGATATTTAAAGTGACCAAGAGTGCAGCCATTTTGAATCTTTACAGGTGGCAACCATTTTGGATTTTATAGTGATAGCATTCTCATTCAGATTCCAGGGACCTGAGGATAGGATTGGGAGCTCTGATAACGTAGTGCCTAAGGCACTTGACTGCTAACCAGAAGGCTGGCAGTTCAAACCCACCAGCCACTCCTCAGAAGGAAAGTTGGGAAATCTACTTCCATAGTGATACTGCCTCAGAAATTCAAGGAAGGGTCGCTATGAGTCATATCTGACTCAACGACACATAACAATGACAACAACAAGAATAGGATCTGTTTGCCAAGGTCAGCAGGGACATATTAGAGGCTGACAACAGGAAAGGAGACAGGTGGTAAGTGTGTAAGTGCTGTCAACCAGCAAATAGAGGAGCACAGTACCCTGCTTGTGTAGATAACATAGAAACAAAGCAAGGAAAACAAAAATTGTGGGAAAGTCACTCTAACATACAATCACCAATTAAATATATACACAAAAACATCACAATGCCTTGGAGAAAACAGAGTCCATACAAAGAAACAAGATAAAGCAGGAGAAACAAGGGACCAGGATACAGACCCAAAACACATCCCCGAGGAAGACGCAGCATTGGAAATCCCTGATAAGGCATTCAAAAGAATTATATTGAGGTACCTTCAACGAATAAAGAGACATATCAAGGAAAACACAGAGAAAACCCTAGAACAATTTTGAAAGACAATACAAGAACAAAATGACAAAATAAATGAAAAATTAGAAATGATACAAAATCTACACACAAAAATCCAGAAGATTAATACTGAATTTTCAGAAATAGATAAGACATTGAATGGGCAAAGGAGCAGAATTGAATCAATGGAAGACAGAATTAGGGAGATTGAAGGCAAATACCAGAACACTTCTCTGGAAAAGGGTCAATCAGAAAAAAGTTCAAAACAAAATGAAGAAAGCCTAAGGTTCATGTGAGATACTGTCAAAAGGAATAACCTACATGTTATCAAAATTCCAGAACAGGAAGAGACAAATACAACCACAGAGAAAATTGTCAAAGATTTCTTGGAAGAGAATTTTCCTGGTATGATGAAAGATGACAATATATCCATTCAGGAAGTTCAGTGAACCCCAAACAGGATAGACCCCAAAAGAAAATCACCCAGACATATCATCATAACAGTTACCAAAACCAAAGACAAAGAAAGAATCATGAGAGCAGCATGGGAAAAGCAAAAAGTTATCTACAAGGGGCAACCAATAAAACTAAGTTTGGATTTCTTGACAGAAACCACGCAGGCGAGAAGACAATGGGATGGTATATATAAAAAACTGAAAGAGAAAAATTTCCAACCAAGAATTATGTACCTGGCAAAATGGTCCCTCAATATGATGGGGAAATTAGGACTTTTCCAGATAAGCAGAAATTAAGGGAATTTGTTAAAACCAGACAAACCTTACAAAAGAGATGCTAAAGGGAGCCCTTTGGACAGAGAAGCAACAACAGCCAACAACAACTGACCATTAACATACATGATGATA
>NW_006921608.1:18426997-18428438 GCF_000298275.1 Orycteropus afer afer | reverse complement strand
AAAAGGACCAGCATAAATATTCAGCAAATACTAAAACAATAGCAATGAAGGAAGTGATAACACAATTCATAAACAAAACAAGCTCAGCATAGAAAATCATATGGAACAAAGAAATTGACACCATGAAAAAGCACATAACAAAAATGACAGTAATAAATTCATATTTACCAATAATTACATATCTGACAAGGGACTTATCTCTAAGATTTATAGCTGAAGAGTGGATGACCAAACTATGGTACATACACATAATGGAATGCTGTGCAGCACTAAAGAATAATGCAGTCTGCAAAACACCACATAATATGGATGAACTTGGAGGACATTATGCTGAGTGAAATAAGTCAATCACAGGACAAATATAGTATTAGTTCGTTGTTGTGGAGGGTCAAGGAAAGGCTTATATATGCAGGGTAACTTTGTTGGTTGCCAGGGATGGGAGGGGAGGGGAGGGAACAGTGGAAAAAAAAAAATTGATCCATGCCACTTTAGTTTTGTGTATTTCACTGTACATAAATTATATTTCAATAAAATGCACTAAAAATATCATAAAAGAAAAAATAGGGGCAAACTTATGGGCCCTAATACACAGCATAAATATACTATCAAACATAACTGAAAATACAGGAACATCAGAAGACAAACTAGATGACTGGAACCTCCTAAAAATTAAACATTTACATATATCAAAAGACTTTTAAAAAAGGGTAAAAAGAGAACTTAAAGACTGAGACAAATTTTTTGGCAATGATGTATTGGATAAGGGACTAATTTCTAAAATATATAGAAAACTTCAACACCTTAACAATGACAACAAAAAACAAACCAATTTTAAAAAATGGGCAGAGGACATGAACAGACACTTCACCAAAGAAGACATTCAGGTAGCTAACAAACACATGAAGAAATATTCACAATCATTAGCCATTACCAAAAACCAAACTCACTGCCATTGAGTCTATTAGACTCATAGTGACTTCTCCTTGGGTTTCTGAGATGGCATCTCTATGGAAGTAGATTGCCCAATCTTCCTTCTTAGGAGTGGCTGGTGGGTTTGAACCGCCAGCCTTCTGGTTAGCAGTCAAATGCCTTAGGCACTAGAGAGATGCAAATCAAAACAGCTCAAACCAGCACTAATAACAAAGTTAAAAAAAACAGAAAACAACAAACAAGGGTGTGGAGAGAATGGAACCCTCATACACAGTTGGTTGGACTGAAAATGGTGCAACCACTGTACAAACAGGATGACACGTCCTTAAAAAGCTAGAAATAGAGTTCCGGCAAGATGGCGGACTAGGCAGAAGGATTGCACAGACCTTCTTCAACAAAGAAAAGGGAAACCAATTAACACAGACACAGAAGATAATCGTGGACCCCTGAGCCTTGAAGGGAAGGATACAGAATTGGACTAAACCCCAATTAGCAGAAGAATTTGCGTGAA
>NW_006921608.1:18413116-18422497 GCF_000298275.1 Orycteropus afer afer | reverse complement strand
CCACTACTAGGTATGTCCTAGAGAAGAGGTGTAACACAAACAGACACATTCACATCCACATTCACTGTAGCACTATTCACAACAGCAAAAAGATGGAAACAACCTAAATATCTGTGAATAGATAAACAGATAAATAAACTGTGCTACATATACACAGGGGAATGCTACACAGCTTTAGAGAATGACAGTGAATCTGAGATACACCTTATAACATGGATGAACCTAGAGAACATTTGCTGAGTGAAATTAGTCAATCACAAAAGGACAAATATTGTATGAGACTACCACTATAAAAAGTCAAGAAAAGGTTTAAATGCAGGAAGAAACATTGTTTGAAGGTTACCAGGGGTGAGGATGTAAAGGAGGGTAAATCACAAACTGAAGGATAGATATGTAGTAAGTTGGGTGAAAGAAAACACGATAAGCAATAAGGGAAAGGTCAGTACAAAATGGTCAAGGCAAAGGGAGACACTAGAAGGAATACAAGCACTAAAGGCAACAAAGGTAAATACTACCCCTTGTGCAAACCTGCATGAACAATTATAATAAATCTAAGAGCAGAAATATAGACATGCAAACTGAACAGGTGTGAGAAGATGAGTGGAACTACACCCACGGATATATACAGGTTTGACAGAGGCTATTTCTACATAAGGATTTGTATGTGCTGCAAATATATCCATGAATATATTAGAGCATACAGGGGTTAAAGCTATGAAAACTTCTTAGCCATAACTAAACACCTTTAGGGAATGAATTGCTGGGCCTGGAGGCTCAGGACTACAGTTTCATGGGACATTAAGGTCTGTTGGCATAACATAGTTCACAAAGACAATGTTCTAATCCTACTTTGGTGAGCAGTGTTGTTGTTGTTGTTATGTGCCATCGAGTTGGCCCTGACTCTTAGCGATCCCTCCTTGGGTTGCCCAGGCGGTATCACTACGGAAGTAGATTGCCCAACCTTCCTTCCAACAAGTGGCTGGTGGGTTTGAACTGCCAGCCTTCTGGTTAGCAGTCAAGTGCCTTAGGCACTATGCTACCAGAGCTCTGAGTGGTGTCTTAAAAGCTTATAAGCAGCATTTAAGGTGTACCTATTGGTCTCTATCTACGTGGATCAAAAAAAGACTGAAGAAAATCAAAGATGTAAGGAAACAATTAGCCTAAAGGACAAATAGACCACACGAACTCCAGCCTTTATAACTCTGAGACCAGAAGAACTGGATGGTGCCTGGCTACCACTATTGACTGCTCTTAAAGAGATCACAATAGGAGTTTCTAGATAGAGTGGGAGAAAATATGGGACAAAACTGAAAATAATTAAAAAAAAAAAAAAAACAGGCTAACTGGTATGATAGAGACTGGTGGAACCCTGGAGACTATGGTTCTTAGATACCCTTCAAGCCTGAACTCACCCCAGTAGCTCAACTTTCAGCCAAATCAGACAGGCCTATCAGGTGAACAACAACACAAGGGAAGTACGTACTCCTTAGAACAATTGGCAATATGAGATCAAAATTGTAGCCTACGGACAAAGCTCAGAAGGCGGAAGAGATAGGAAAGTAGGATGAATGGAATGGTGAACACAGGAAGGAAATGGAAAGAATGCTGCTTACACTGTGGAGATTGTGGTCAATACAACAAAACAAAAATGTGTAAATTATTGAACAGAAAACCAATTTACTCTGTAAACTTTCAGTCAAATCACAACAAAAAAGTTAAAAAAAAAAAAAAAAGACAGTGTGTCCTATATGTTATGATTTTGGATTAAAAAATGCACATGTATTTTTACATACATACACAATACATACATAAAAAGATCAGGAAGCATATGTGATGAAGTGCTAGTGAAATGTCTTGTGTTTTTATTTTCATATTTTTGTATCTTTATTTTCTAACTTGAACCAAGACACACATAGTACTTGTGATAATATATAGATTATTTTAATTAATTGATTTAGAAAAAAGGCTCACTAGTAAGCTCCTTATAAGGAGCTCTGGTGACATAGTGATTAAAGCATTTGCTATTAACCAAGAGGTGAGTGGTATGAATCCACCAGCTGCTCTGTGGAAGAAAGATGAGGCAATCTACTACCCTAAAGATTTTCAGCTTTGGAAACTCAGTGGGGGTCTCTATGAATCAGAAATGACTCAATGGCAGTGAGTGTGGTGTTGTATTTTTTTTTTTTTTTAATTAGAATGTGATGTCTTATACTACAGTTGTAAGACAACAAATAAAGAGTTGTGAAAATTTTAGTAAATGTCATAATTCCATTACTTTATTATGATTCTCAAGGAGCTCTGGTGGTGCAGTGGTTAAGGCATTTGGCTGCTAACCAAAAGGTCGGTGTTTTGAACCCACCAGCCACTTCATGGAAGAGAGATGAGGTAGCCTCTTTCCACCAATATTTGCAGCCTTGGAAACCCTATGGTTTCCAAGAATTGACTCAGTGGCAGTGAGTTTGGTTTGGTTTGAATTGTGATTCTCAAGCATCAGTAAAAGAATTCTTCTGGGATCTGATTCTTAATTTATCGCTACCCTTGGTCCCTTTCATTAATTTTTGAAACATTCACCCCATTTTTTTCTTTTTATTAAAATGAGTTGACAAAGATAATTCCTAGTGAAAGTGAATCCAAATCCCAATTTCTGAAGCTTTACATTCATTCTCACATCTCTCCTTTTGTTGAACTATTAAAGCAAAAGGCACAGGGAGGTTTGTCTGGCTATCTGAAAAAAAGGATGGAAAATAGATGATTTCTAAATGACTGAAGACTTAACTTTAGAATTTCAAGTTGGGGTTATATATTCTTTTTGTTTCAAGGAACAAGGAATTTGGTAGATACTCTAGTTTGTCTTCACAGTCAACTACAATCCCATCTCCCTCATTCTGTGGACTTTTTTGAACCACAGAACCACACATGCATGCCTATTAAATTGTTGTTGTATTCCTAACAAAAGCCATACAATGTCATAGTGTTCTCTTAGCTTCCAATCTTGTGCTTAGCATCCACCAATAAAAATGCTCAGAGGAATAGTGTGGTAGTTACGTTTGTGTGTCAACTTGGCTGGGCCTGGTTGAGTGGCTGGGCAGCTGGGTGTAGTATTCCCCATGATGAGACTGGTAATCAACTCCATGTGGAATTTACTGTGAGCAGCTGAGTAGCTGCCTTAGGGAGGTGGTCTGCTTCCTGTATATAAGGAGAGGCTTTGTAGAACAGTCTTTAGCTTATGGCACACTTGAACCCTGCATGTAGCTGTGTCTTTGTTTAGCAGGCTCCCATGATCTGCCAACCTTGGGACTTTCAATGGATTTGAATTAATGGCCTGCCTTGCAGTTTGGTAACATCGGGACTGTGCCTTTTTACTTGTCAACTTTGGGCTTGTCAGCCTCTGTGTGAGTGAAGAAAACCCTCTAGCTTCAGTGGGCTGGAAGCAGGAGGCAGAGCTGCAACCCAAGGTTGAGGGGCTTTCACCCAGCCCCTGGAAACTGGCACTTTGAACTTGGGCTTAAAACTTCCAAAACTGTAAGAGAACAAACTCTTGTTTGTTCAAGCCATCATATTTGTGGTATATTCCTGTCAGAGAGGCACTAAGTAACCAGAACAAATAGGGTTAATGAAAGAACACTACTGTGTGCCATGAGAAGCCTGCCTAATAAACCAAAAAACAAATCAAACTCACTGCCATTGAGTCGGGCCCAACTCATAGCGACCCTTCCTTGGGTTTCTGAGGCAGTATCACTATGGAAGTAGATTGCCCAGCCTTCCTTCAGAGGATAGAGGATACAAAACCATCCTTTGGGCACAGTCATTAAATCCATTATGAATCCATCTAATTGTTTTAATTTCTTGTTCTGCCTTCAAGGGTGTCCTTGGACACAACGTTTGGGAAGCTTTCTAAAATCCAGATGCGCTGAACTCTGTGAAACTCAGTCCAAAATGAAGGAAGGCTGTTCCAACAAGGCTTGCCCTAAGAAAACTCATACTAGCTCCTTTTAAAGATATATTCTAATTTGTGCTCTAAAAAATCAATATTCTTCATTATTTTGAAAATATTGAATTCTTCTAACAGCTTTTTCACCTTAGCTGTGCTACAGTGATCATTGACAGAAGGTAGTTGAGTTCCTCTTAGGTTCTGTTGTTGTTACGTGCTGTCGAGTTGGCTCCAACTCCTAGTGACAACAACAGAACACAACACTGCCCAGTCCTGTGCCAGCCTCACAATTCTTACTATACCTGAGCCCTTTGTTCCAGTCACTGTGTCAATCCATCTCATTCAGGGCCTTCCCCTTTTTGATCAACTCTCTACTTTACCAAGCATGATATTCTTCTGCAGGGAATGGTCCCTTCTGACAACATAACCAAAGTAAGTGAGATAAATTCTGGCTATTCTTGCTTCCAAAGAGCATTCTGTCTGTATTTGTTCCAGGACACATTTATCTCTTCTTCTGGCAATCCATGGTATTTTCAGTATAGTTCCCCAACACAACAACTCAAAAGTATCAACCCCTCTTTGGTCTTCCTTATTCGTTGTCCAGCTTTCACAGGCATATGAAGCTATTGCATATACCATGGCTTGGGTTAGATGCTCCTTAGTCTTCAAAGAGACACCTTTGCTCTTCAGCATTTTAAAAAAAGGTCTTTTGCAGCAGGTTTTCCCAATGCAATACATCATCTAATTTCTTGACTGCTGCTTCCATTGATATTGATTGTGTAACCAAGTAATATGAAGTCTTTGACAACTTCAATCTTTCCTCCATTTATTATGATACTGCTTATTGGTCCAGTTGTGAGGATTTTCATTTTCTTTATGTTGAGGTGTAACACATACTGCAAACTGTAGTTTCTAATCTTCATCAGTAAGTGCTTCAAGTCATCCTCACTTTCAGCAAGCAAGGTTGTGTCATCTGTATATCACAGGTTGTTAATGAGTCTTCCTCCAATTCTGATGCCATATTCTTTTTCATATAGCCAGCTTCTGGGATTATCTGCTCAGCATACAAATTGAATAAGTATGGTGAAATGATACAACCCTGATGCACTCCCTTCCTGATTTTAAACCATGCAGTATCCCCTTGTTCTGCTCAAATGCTCATGGTCTATGTACAAGTTTCTCATGAGTAAAATTAAGTGTTCCGGAATTCCCATTCTTCTCAATGTTATCCATAATTTGTTATGACCCACCCAGTAAAATGCCTTTGCATAGTCAATATAACATAAGTAAATATCTTTCTGGTATTCTTTGCTTTCAGCCAAATCCATCTGACATCAGCAATGATATCCCTCATTCCATGTCCTCTTCTGAATCCAGCTTGAATTTCTGGAAGTTCCCAGTTAATATACTGCTGCAATTATTTTTGAATTATCTTCAGTAAGATTTTACTTGCATGTGATATTAATGATATTTTTCAATATTTTCCACATTCTGTTGCATCTCCTTTTTTGGAATGCGTTCAAATATGGATTTCTTCAAGTCAGTTGACCAGGTGGCTGTCATCCAAATTTCTTGCCATAGACGAGTAAGTGCCTCCAGTGTGGCATCCATTTGTTGAAACATCTCAATGGATATTCCATCAATTTTTGGAGCCTTGTTTGTTTTGCCAGTTCCTTCAGTGCAGTCTCAATTTCTTCCTTCAATACCATTGGTTCTTGATCATATGCCACTTCTTGAAATAGATGAACATCAACCAATACTTTTTGGTACAGTGACTCTGTGTATCTCTTCCATCTTCTTTTGATGTTTCCTGCATCATTCAATATTTTGCCCATGGAAATTTTCAGTATTGCAACTCAAAGCTTGAATTTTTTCTTCAGTTCTTTCAGCTTGAGAAATGCCAAGCATATCTTCCCTTTTGGTTTTCTAACTCCAAGTCTTTGCACATTTCATTATAATAATTGATGTTGTCTTCTCAGTCTTCTGTTGATCTCTTTTATCTTGTCATTTCTTCCATTTGCTTTAACTACTGTCCATTCAAGAGCAAGTTTCAGAGTTTCTTCTGAATCTCTTTTGGTCTTTTCTTCCTTTCCTATCTTTTTAATGACTTTTTGCTTTCTTCATGTATGGTGTTCTTAATGTCATCCTACAATTCATCTGGTTTTTGGTCATTGCTGTTCAATGTGTCAAATATGTTTTTAGATGGTCTCTGTGGTGGTTATGTTGTGTGTCAGCTTGGCTTGGCCTGGTTGAGTGGCTGGGCAGCTGGTGGTAGTTATTACCTATGATGAGACTGGCAATCAACTTCATGGTGCAATCTAGCACAAGCAGCTAAGTAGCTGCCTTTGGAATCTGGTCTGCTTCCTGTATATAAGGAGAAGACTTGGGAATAACCAGTTTCTAGCCTATGCCATGCTTGGACCCTGCATGTAGCCATGTCATTGCTCAGCAGCTGCTATGCTCTGCTGACCTTGGGCCTTAAAATTAACTTGAATTAATGGCCTGCCGTGTGGTTTGGTAACATTGGGACTGTGCCATTTTACTTGTCAACCTTGGGCTTATCAGTCTCAGTAGCCAGTAGCTGTCTGAGTGAAGAAAAGCCTCCAGCTCCAGTGGGCCAGGAGCAGAAGGCAGAGCCAGAACCCAAGGTTGAGGGGCTTTCACCCAGCCCCTAGAGCCTGGCACTTGAACTTGGACTTAAAGCCTCCAAATTGTAAGAATAAACTCCTGTTTGTTAAGACCATTCCTATTTGTGGTATATTCCTATCAGAGTGGCACTAGGTAACCAGAACAGTCTCCAAACTCAGGTGGGATACACTCAAAGTCATACTTTGGCTTTTGTGGACTTGTTTTAATTGTCTTCAGTTTCAATTTGAATTTGCATATGAGCAATTGATGATCTGTTCCACAGTCAACTCCTGGCCTTGTGTGGGCTGAAGATATTGAGCTTCTCCATCATCTCTTGCCACAGATGTAGTCGATATGATTTCTGTATATTCCATCTGGATAGGTCCATGTGTATAGCCACCATTTTTATTTTTGAAAAAGGGTATTTGCAATGAATAAGGTATTGGTCTTGCCAAATTCTATCATGCAGTCTCTGGCATCATTTCTATCACCAAGGCTGTATTTTCCAACTACCGCTGATTCTTCTTTGTTAGCAACTTTTGTAATCCAATCACCAGTAATAATCAATGCATCTTGATTGCATGTTTGTTCAATTTCAGACTGCAGAAGTTGGTAAAAATCTTCAATTTCCTCATCTTTGGCTTTAGTGGTTGGTGTGTAAATTTGGATAATAGTAGTATTAACTGGTCTTCCTTGTAGTCCTATGGACCTATGGATATTATCCTATCATGGACAGCATTGCATTGCAGTACAGATCTTGAAACATTTTTTGTGATGATGAATGTGACGCCATTCCTCTTCAATTTGTTATTCTCAGCATAGTAGATCATGTGGTTGTCACATTCAAAATCACTGAAACTAGTCCATTTCAGCTCACCAATGCCTAGGATATTGATCTTTATGCGTTGCATTTCATTTTTGACAATTTCTAATTTTCCTAGATTCATACTTAGTATGAATTCTATGTTCTGGTTATTAATGAATGTTTGCAACCGTTCCTTCCCATTTTGAGTTGTGGTACACCAACAAATGGAGGTCCCAAAAGCTTTACTCCATCCACATCATTAAGGTCCACTCTACTGTGAGGAGGAAGCTCTTCCCTAGTCATAGTTTGAATATGTTTTGACCTGAGTGGCTAATCTTCTGGCATTATATCAGATAATATTTCAGGACTATTCATAAAGTTTTCCAGTAACATATCAGATAGTGTTTCACTGCTATTCATAAAGTTTTCACTGTCCAATTCTTTGAGAAGTAGATGGCCCTTTTCTTCTTCCAGGTCTGTCTTAGTTTGGAAGCTCCACTGAAACCTGTCCACCATGGGCGATCCTGCTGGTATTTGAAATACCGGTGGCATAGACTCCAGCCTCACAGCAACATGCAAGCCTCCACAGTATTGTGTAACTATTGCTGGGCCCTCTCTAGAATGTTCTTTCCTCAGACAAACTGACAGAAGAGTTGTGGCATTTGGCATTGAGAAATATGAATGTATTAGGAAGATAAATCAAGAAAGTAATTACATACATAATAGATATAAATTTGTTAGATTAGTTTAACAATCCAGGTAGATTTGCTCTCTTAAATATCTAATCAGCTTGTTAACCAATTTATAAAACATTTCAGATGTTTTCTTTATCCTTCCAGAAGGCTGGTGGTTCAAACCCACCAGCCACTCCTCGGAAGGAAGATTGGGCAATCCTAGTTCTGTAGTGATGCTGCCTCAGAAACCCAAGGAGGGGTCACTATGAGTCGGGGCCGACTTGATGGCACATAACAACAACAACAACAACATGTTCTTCTCAACCTCATTCCTTTAAGGAGGAAATTTTCTATTATCATAGTAATCTAGGAGACCAAAACCAAAATCAGTTAGTTACCTGGAGTCAATTAAGACTCATAGTGACCCTATAGGACAGCGTAGAACTGCCCCATAGGTTTTCCAAGACTATAAGCTTTATGGAAGCAGATTGCCTCATCTCTCTCCTGCAGGACCACTGCTGGGTTTGAACCACCAACTTTTCTGTTAGTAACTGAATGCTTTAACCACTGTCACCAGAGCTCCTGAATCTGGGAGAAGTACAAGTCTCAAGTTTTTCACCTTTTTCAGTCCATTGTAGGAGCATCTAATTCTCAACTTTCATGGGATGAACCCTGGAATATGCTAATACAATTGTTCATAGTAGCTATCTCTGTGTACAGTGTCTCTTATGGTTATCTATTGCTATGTAACTATCCCAAAGCTTATGGCTAAAAACCACACTAAGCATTTATTTTTCTTATGATCTGTCAGTTGTGTAGGATTTGCTGGTATGTCTCATCTCCCTGGGGAAGACCTACTTGGGGATGGATGAACCATTTTAAGATAGTTTTTTCTTTCATTTGGCTGGAAGATTGGTGCTGGCTGTCAGTTGGGAACTCAAATGAGCTTGGATCAAGTGTTGTCACTTTCTCTCCTTATAGGGCTTCCCCCAAGTTGCTTAGATTTAATCACATCATGGTACCTTGATTCCAAGCCTGTCCTAAGAAGAAGCATAAGTGCATGGCATTTTTATGACCTAGCTTTGGAAATTGCCCTGCATGACTTCTGCTGTCTTTTATTGCTCAAGGCAGTAGACAAAAGCTCATCCAGATTCAAGTAGAGAGGATGTAAACTCTACCTCCTGATGAGGGGATGGTAAGGGTCTAGAAGAGAATATGAATTAAGAGATATTCTTTTCTTTTTTTTTTTTTTTTTTTTAATTGTGATTTGGGTGAAAATTTACAGAGCAAATTCAGTTTCCATATAGCAGTTCACATACACTTTGTCTCATGACATTGACCAC
>NW_006921608.1:18406642-18412467 GCF_000298275.1 Orycteropus afer afer | reverse complement strand
TAGTATGTTATGCCAATTGAGCTTGATGTCCCCTGCGACTATGGTCCCAAGTCCCCAGGTTCATCGACTTGGTCCCTCTGCATAGCTGGCTGTGAGTTAAGAGATATTCTTGAAGTCATCTTTGGAAAATATTATGTACGACAGCAGCAGATTAAGTCTGTCCTGTGTCACTGTGTCTTAAGAAATCAAAGGCTGTTGAGTGGGGAATGGATGCCTTATCTAGCATTGGCTTCATAATTTGCAGAACATAGCCTTAGCTTCTTTCACTCATTCAACCAACAGTAATTGGTAGCCAACAGATACTGACAGCCAATTATGTGTCATGTGCCTGACACTGTGTTAAGTGCTCTGGTGACTCCTAAATTTATGTCTGAATTTAAGATGTCAATTTCTATCATATTCTCATCCTTAAATATTTCATAGATATTTGGTACTTCTCTTATTCTCTTAAAACTGGTATTTATTTATTTATTTTTCTGCAGTGTTTAGCATGAAAAGAAGAGGATATTTGCTGCTCACTTAATCACAATGGCATTCAAGATATTTGTCAACTGCTTTGGCTCAGGCACTGACCAATAAGATCCAAAGGTAATCTTAAACAACTAATACAGTCATGCTGATATGAACAGTTGAATATCTACCTAGTTATTAAGGAGCCTTATTTTTTATTTTCATCTCCCCATTTAAGTACATGAATCAGTGTTGAGAATGTACTGTGTTCAAGGGCCTGGCTTTGGCTTTGATGGGACAAAAATGAATAAGTTGTGTCTCTCCCTACTCTCAGTGGGATTTAAAAGGACTTTTACAGTTATTGCTGTGTCCTCCCCCTAGAAAGCTCTTTCTTCAGATTTCCACACAGCTTACCCCACCACTTCCTTTACTTCTCTATTCATATATTACTATATCAGAGAGTCCTTTCCTGTCCACCCTAAATAAGGTACACATTCCCCCATGGCCCCCTATAATGTATTTTTAATTGTGTATTTTTACATAGCATATATCACCACCTAGCTTATTATAAATTTATTATTTGTGTTTAAGAATGAAGGTTGATGAAACCATGTCCCTAGCACTGGGAAATAACTAGCACCCTGAGGTGCTCAGTAAATATGTATTGCACTGAACTGCGTACTTAAGATGTAAAAATGGAGACACCAGGGACAAAGTTTGAGCCAAGTTGTCAGGATGAGTACTCATGCCATTACAGAAGTAGGGAGGATAAGAGGTGGTAGTATTCTCTTTGTAGTTACTGTTTTCGTTCAATATCCAAAGATTTGTCTTTTTGGAGGCACAAACTTGATTGCATTTCTGGAATATCCTGCAGATATAAAAACAAGCAGTTAAATGTTCCAAAAATGTTTCCTGACAAGCACACCACTTTGTTAGCTATTTGGCCTGCTGCCCTTTTACCTTTCAATGTCTTCTGGGACCATCTTTACTACAGGAAATGTTACTCTAACTGTCTTAGGATGATCAGTCTCTATGGTTAGTTATTAATCAAAGAAAAAATGATAATGACTCATGTTAGTCTTTTATAGTTGGCAAGGCTGTTTCCTATAAGTAATATCCAAACATGATGAGGTGTGGAATCTCAGTTGCCTAAGCTAGAGAAGGTTAATGTTGGTCTCAGTTCTCACACAGGTGCATGGGGTAGGGAGAAGAAATGGAAAAGGGCTGGGAATCCCAGACACAAATAGGACCTCAGGGTCAAGGAGGGCTTCCCCAAAATAACAACTATTCAAGAGCCAGGGCCTCTTTGGGTATGAGCCAGTGGACTTCAATAATGTACACAGAACTCAAGTGAAACAGAGGCAAATGATTTGGCAGTGGCTTTCTGGCCATATAAAACTATGAAAAAAAGTACTATTAACATAAAGCTAATAGAAGAATTGTTGCAGCTGCAATGTGACTACAGTTTATATATTAATTATTGGAGCCTAGAAATAGTGGATTCTAAGTTACTTTATTATGTAAGAAATCTTAGAAATAACCCATAACTAGGAGCTCTGGTAGCGTAGTGCCTAAGGCACTTGACTGCTAACCAGAAGGCTGGCAGTTCAAACCCACCAGCCACTCCTTGGAAGGAAGGTTGGGCAATCTACTTCCATAGTGATACTGTCTCGGAAACCCAAGGAGTGGTCGCTATGAGTCGGGTCTGACTTGACGGCATATAACAACAACAATTACAACAGGGATGCCCATGATTTTCAAACTTTTATGGTCCTGAAGGAGTAGGAGGTATCTAAGAATGTCCACTGAGAAAAGATGAAGTAGAAAGACAACAAACTGGAATGTGTTTTCTCTACCAACATCAACCGAGATCATCAACCCAGATCCCTTGAATAATGGTTCTCAAAACTGGTTGCACAACACCTAGGGAGGCTTTGAAAATGCTTACACTCAGGTTGCTCCTGAGACCAATTATGTGAGAGTCTCTGGGCTTGAGGTCTGGGCATAGATAATTTTTAAAGCTTGCCAGGTGATTCCGATGTGCATATAATGAAAGTCATGGGTCTAACTCTGACTTGGGTCTCCCTCCACCCAGGTACTAGTAGAAAAACAAAAAACAAAAGAGAGAGAGAGAGAGAGAGAGAAAGAGAAAAAGAAAAAGAAGAGAAGGAAAATATGATGGGGATTTTGGGAACACCTTGTACTTGACCTTAATTGAGTAGATAGAAGGTTTGCTATTTTTCCTCATGCCTCTCATAACTCTTCATTGCTAAGGAATAAGAGCTTCCGGTTGCTGAAGATAAGCACACTCTGGCTTCAGCTGCCTCCACTTACTCTGACCAAGTTAACCCAATCTCTGGTACAGATTGACACAGGAACATCCTCTATTCAGTGGTTCTCTACACAGAATATATATTAGAATAACCTAGGAAGATTTTAAATGAAGAAGCAAAGTGAAGACTATCTCAAGCAAGTAAATTAGAATCTATGTGAGTGAAGTCTGGCCAGAGGGATATTTTTAAAGTTCCTAAAGCTTCCACCCATGGTGTACTAACTGGGCTGGACATTCCCTTCTGTAAGCAACTAGAAAACTTTACAAAATATATGAAGCATTAGTTTTCAGATATTGGACAACAGGAAGCGTAGGATTGTGATCCCTGAGAGAAGCAACTATGGAAATGAACTCATGATCCCTCAGCTTTCTGCTTGGAGACAGTCTCTGAAAATGAGGAGGAAGAGGGACCTGAGGCAGGGCACCCTGAGTTAAGAAGCTAAAAATCAAAGTTAAGAAATCTGAGGCAAGAATGAAAATACATGGTACCAAAATCTTTGGGACACAGCAAAGGCAGTGCCCAAAGGGCAATTTATAACAATAAATGCTCGTGACAAAAAAGAAGAAAGAGTCAAAATTAGCACCTTAACCCAACATCTCCAACAATTAGAAAAAGAGCAGCAAAATAAGCCTATAGTAACCAGAAGGAAAGAAGTAATAAAGATTTGAGCAGAAATAAATGAAACATAAAAATAGTAGAATCAGAAAGACTAGAAGGTGGTTCCTTGAAAAGATTAAGAAAATTGACAAACTACTAGCAAATCTAACAAAGAAAAAGGAGAAGATGCAAGTAACATGAATAAGAAATGAAATGGGCAACATCACAACAGAACCAACCAAAATAAAAAAGGATAATAACAGGATACGATAAAGAACTGTACTCTAACAAATTTGACCTGCCCAGAAGAAAGGGGCAGATTTCTAAAAACCACTACCTGCGTAAATTAAAAGAGACTGAGGTAGAAAATTTGAACAGACCAGTAACAAAAGAAGAAATTGAACAGCTCATTAAAAAAAAACCTACCATCAACAAAAAGTCCTGGCCCAAATGGCTTCACTGGTGAATTCTGCCAAACATTCAGAGAAGAGCAACACCAATCCTACTCAAACTATTTCAGAATAGAGGAAAGAGGGGAATACTCTCAAGTCATTTTAAGAAATGAGCATAACCCTGTTACCAAAGCCAGGCAAACACACTGCTAAAAAAAAGTTATAGACCAATATCCCTCATGAGCATAGATGCAAAAAATTTTCAACAAAACCCTAACAAATAAAATCCCACAACATATATATAGAAAAAACAATACATCATGACCAAGTGAGAGTCATACCATGTATGAAAGGATGGTTCAGCATTAGAAAAACAATCAACATAATCCACCCATAAATGAAACAAAGGAAAAGAATCACTTGAAAAAGCATTTGACAAAATCCAACACCCATTCTTGATAAAAATTCTAAACATAAAAGGAATAGAACAGAAATTCCTCAATTAAGGGCATATATACAAAACCAATGGTCAATATTACCCTCAATAGAGAGAAACTGAAAGTTTTCCACACATGAATGGCTACTAGACAAGGATATTGTTGTTGTTATTTGCTGATGAGTCATCTCTGACTCATAGTGAACTTATGTACAACAGGATGAAACACTGCCCAGTCCTGTGCCAGCCTCACTATTCCTATTATACCTGAGCCCATCGCTGCAGCCACCAGGTCAGTGCATCCTGTTGAGGGCCTTCCCCTCTTTCGTTGAGCCTCCACTTTACCAAGTATGACATCCTTCTCCCTAGCATGGTCCCTTCTGACAACATGACCAAAGTAGGTGAGACAAAATCTGGCCATTCTCGCTTCCAAGGAGCATTCTGGCTGCACTTCTTCCAGGACAGATTTGTTAGTTCTTTTAGCAGTTCATGGTGCTTTCAGCATTCTTTGCCAGCACCACAACTCAAAAACATCAACTCTTCTTTGGTCTTCCTTATTCATTATCCAGCTCTCACGTGAATATGAGGCGATTGAAAATAATATGGCTTGGGTTAGGCACATCTTAGTCTTGAAGGAGATATCTTTGCTCCTCATCACCTGAGAGAGGTCTTTTGCAACAGATTTGCCCACTGCAATATGTCGCCTGATGTCTTGACTGCTGCTTCCGTTGGTGTTGATTGTTGAACCAAGTAATATGAAGTCTTTGACAACTTCAATCTTTTCTCCTTTTATCATGATGCTGCTTATTGGTCCACTTGTGAGGATTTTTGTTTTCTTTATATTGAGGTGTAATCAAGGTGCAGACTATAGGCTTTAATCTTCATCAGTAAGTGCTTCAAGTCATCCTCACTTCCAGCAAGCAAAGTTGTATCATCTTAGTATCTCAGGTTGTTAATGAGCCTTCCTCCAATCTTGATGTCATGTTCTTCATATAGTCCATCTTCTCAGATTATTTACTCAGCATACAGATTGAATAAGTGTGGTAAAATGATACAACCCTGATGCACTCCCTTCCTGATTTTAAACCATGCAGTATCCCCTTGTTCTGTTGGAACAACAGGCTCTTGCTCTATGTACAGGTTCCTCATGAGTACAACGAAGTGTTCTGGAATTCCTGTTCTTCTCAATGCTGTCCACAATTTGTTATGATCCACACAATTGAATGCCTTTGCATCAATAAAACACAAATAAACATCCTTCTTGTATTCTTTGCTTTGATCTAAGATCCATCTGACATCAGCAATGATATCTCTCATTCCACATCCTTTTCTGAATCCAGTTTGCATTTATGGAAAGTGTTTTCTCTACCAACACCAACCGAGATCATCAACCCAGATGCTGCAACCATTTTTTAATTGTCTTCAGTAAGACCTTACTTGCATGTGATATTAATGATATTGTTTGATAATTTCCACATTCTGTGGGATCACCTTTCTTTGGAATGGGTACAAATATGGATCTCTTCCAATCAGTTGGACAGGTAGCTGTCTTCCAAATCTCTTGGCATAACTGAGTGTGTGCTTCCAGTGGGCCATCTGTTTGTTGAAATATCTAAA
>NW_006921608.1:18405021-18406542 GCF_000298275.1 Orycteropus afer afer | reverse complement strand
TTACTTGTGTGTAACATCAATGATATTGTTTGATAATTTCCACATTGTGTGGGATCACCTTTCTTTGGAATGGGTACAAATATGGATCTCTTCCAGTCAGTTGGCCAGGTAGCTGTCTTCCAAATCTCTTGGCATAGCTGAGTGAATGCTTCCAACTGGGCATCCGTTTGTTGAAACATCTTAATGAGTGTTCTGTCAATTCCTGGAGCCTTATTATTTATTTATTTTTTTTGCCATTCCTTCAGTGCAGATAAGTATACCCACTCCTATTAACACCACTCCTATTCAATATTGTATTGAAAGTCCTAGCCAGAGTAATAAGGTAAAACAGCAAAATAAAACACTTCCAAATTGGCAAAGAAAGTAAAACTATCTCTATTTGCAGATGATATGATCCTATACATAGAAAATCCCAAAGACTCCCTAGGAAAATTCTGGAACTAATTGAGAGTTAATTGAAATTGACTACATCTGGGGAAAGAGATGATGGAGACACTTGATATCATCAGCCAGAACAAGGCCAGGGGCCAACTGTGGAACAGACCATAAATTGCTCACATGCAAATTGAAGTGAGTGCCTCCAGCTGAGCTTCAAGCTGAAGCTGAAGAAAATTAAAACAAGTTCATGAGAGCCAAAATACAAACTTGAGAATATCCCACCTGAATTTAGGGATCACTCTGAAGATTAGATTTGATGCACTGAACACCAATGACCAAAGACCAGACAAGTTGTGGAATGACATCAAGGACATCATACATGAAGAAAAAGAAAGGTCATTAAAAATACAGGAAAGAAAGACCAAAATGGATGTCAGAAGAGACATAAACTTGCTCTTGAATGGAGAGTAGCCAAAGCAAATGGAAGAACTGATGAATAAAACAGCTGAACAGAAGATATCAAAGGGCAGCTCAAGAAGTCAAAGTAAGAAACTATAATGAAATGTGCAAAGACCTAGAGTTAGAAAATCAAAGAGAAGAACATGCTTGACATTTCTAAAGCTGAAAGAATTGAAGAAAAAAACTCAAGCCTTGAGTTGCAATGATCTATGGCAAAATATTGAATGATGCAGAAAGCATCAAAAAAGATGGAAGGAATATACAGAGTCACTGTACCAAAAATAATGGTTTGACATTCATCCATTTTATGAGGTAGCATATGATCAAGAACCAATGGCGCTGAAGAAAGAAATCCAAGCTGCACTGAAGGAATTGACATAAAACAAAGCTCCAAGAGCTGACAGAATACCCATTGAGATGTTTCAACAAACAGATGCAGTGCTAGAGGTGCTTACTAATTTATGCCAAGAAATTTGGAAGACAGCTAACTGCCCAAGTGACTGGAAGAGATCCATATTTGTACCCATTCTGAAAGAAGGTGACCCAACACAATGTGGAAATTATTGAACAGTATTGTTAATATCACAATGCAAGTAAGATTTTGCTGCAGATAATTCAAAAACCTCTGGTAGTGTAGTGCCTAAGGCACTTGACTGCTAACCAGAAGGCTGGCGATTCAAACCC
>NW_006921608.1:18404151-18404921 GCF_000298275.1 Orycteropus afer afer | reverse complement strand
AGTGTAGTGCCTAAGGCACTTGACTGCTAACCAGAAGGCTGGCGATTCAAACCCACCAGCCACTCCTTGGAAGGAAGGTTGGGCAATCTACTTCCTTAATGATACTGCCTCAGAAACCCAAGGAGAGGTTGCTATGAGCCGGGTCTGACTCAATGGCACATAACAACAACAGCAGCAATATATTGACAGGGAACTTCCACAAATTCAAGCTGAATTCAGAAGAGGATGTGGAACTAAAGATATCATTGTTGATGTCAGATGGATCTGGGCTGAAAGCAAAGAATACCAGAACGATATTTACTTCTGTCTTATTGACTACGCAATAGCATTTGTATGTGTTGTTACGTGCCGTCGAGTTCTCTCCCACTCATAGTGACCCTATGCATGGCAGAACAAAATACCACCCGGTCCCGCACCATCTCCACAATCCTTGCTATACTTGAACCCATCACCACAGGCACTATCAATCCATCTTGTTGAGGGACTTCCCCTCTTTCCTCGACCCTCCACCTTACCGAGCATAACATCCTTCTCCAGAGAATGGTCCCTTCTGATAATATGACCAAAATAAGTGAGATGAAGTCTGGCCATTCTCCCTTCCAAGGAGCATTCTGGCTGTACTTCCTTCAGGACAGATTTGTTAGTTCTCTTAGTAGTCCATGGTATTTTCAGCATTCCCAGCACCACAACTCAAAAGCATCAATTCTTCTTCGGTCTTCCTTATTCATTGTCCAGCTCCCACGTGCATATGAGGTGATTGAAAATATCAT
>NW_006921608.1:18383408-18402388 GCF_000298275.1 Orycteropus afer afer | reverse complement strand
CAGGAGGGATATATTCAAGACTATATTTTGGCTCTTGTGGACTTGTTTTAATTGTCTTCAACTTCAAGTTGAACTTGCATGTGAGCAGTTGATGTTCTGTTCCACAATCAGCTCCTGGCCTTGTTTTGGCTAAAAATATTGAGCTTCTCCATCACCGTTTGACACAGATGTAGTCAATCTGACTCCTGTGTATTCCATCTGGTGAAGTCCATGTGTGTAGCCACTATTTGTGTTGTTTGAAAAAGGTATTTGCAATGAATAAGTCGTTGGTCTTCCAAAATTTTATCATGTGGTCTCCAGAATTATTTCTGTCACCAAGGCCAAATTTTTCAACTACTGGTGATTCTTTTTGTTTCCAACTTTTGCATTCTAGCCACCAGTGATAATACATCTTGATTGAATGTTTGGTCAATTTAAGACTGTAGAAGTTGATAAAAATCTTCAATTTCCTCATCTTTGGCTTTGGTGGTTGTAGTAGTTAAGTTTGTGTGTCAACTTGGCTAGGCCTGGCTGAGTGGCTGAGCAGCTGGATATTCCCCATGATGAGACTGGGTAATCAAGTCCATAGTGGAATCTACTGTAAGCAGCTGAGTAGCTACCTTAGGGAATGTTGTTTGCTTCTGTATATAAGCAGAAGCCTTGGGGAATGGTCTCTACCTTATGGCACACTTGGATCATGCATTTAGCCATGTTGTTGTTCAACAGCCTGCCATGCTTTGCCAACCTTGGGACTTACAATGGACTTGAATTAATGTCCTGCCATGTGGTTTGGTAACATCAGGACTGTGCCATTTTATTTGTCGACCTTGAGCTTGCTAGCCTCAGCAGCCGGTCGCTGCCTGAGTGAAGAGATGCCTCTAGCATCAGTAGACCAGGAGCAAGAGGCAGAGCTGAAGCCCAAGTTCAAGGGGTTTTCACACAGCCCCTGGAGCCTGGCACTTTGAACTTAGACTTAAATCCTCCAAACTATGAGAGAATAAACTCCTGTTTGTTAAGGCCATCCCATTTGTGGTCTATTTCTGTCAGAGTGGCACTAGGTAACCAGAACAGTGGTTGATGTGTAAATTTGTATAATGGTAGTGTTAACAGGTCTTCCTTGTAGGCATATGGATATTATCCTATCACTGACAGCATTGCATTTCAGGACAGATGTTGAAACATCCTTTGCGATGATAAATGCCACACTGTACCTCTTTAAATTGTCATTCCTGACATAGTAGATCATATGGTTGTCTGATTCAAAATGGCCAGAACTGGTCCATTTCAGCTCACTAATGCCTAGGATATCAATCTTTATGCATTCCATTTCATTTTTTGACAACTTTCAATTTTCCTGGATTCATACTTCATACATTCCATGTTCCAATTATTAATGGATGCTTGCAGCTGTTTCTCTTCAATTTGAGTCATGCCATGTCAGCAAATAGAGGTCCTGAAAACTTTGCTTTATCCGTATCATTGAGGCTAGTTCTACTCCGATTAGGCAGCTCTTTTCACTCATATTTTGAGTGGCTTCTAACCTAAGGAGCTCATCTTCCTGCACTGTATCAGACAATGTTTCTGGACTATTCATAAAGTTGCCCAGTAATGTATCCAACAGTGTTTCTCTGCTATTCAAAGGTTTTCCCTGGCCAATTCTTTGAGAAGTGGATGGCCTCTTCCTTATTCCTAGTCTGTCTCAGTCTGTAAGCTGCATTGAAACCTGTGTACCATGTGCAACCCTGCTGGCATTTCAAACACCAGTGGCACAGCCTCAATTCTCACAGCAATGCACAAGCCACCACAGTAGGACAAGCTGACAGACCAGTTCATCTCCCTTAGCTATTCAAAACCTCTCTGCCCTCCCCTACCTGGATCCTACCTGGAGCCTGCTGCTTTGTCTTCCCTGGCATTCCCTCTCTTTCCTGCCTCTGGGGGTGGGGCCTGTTTGACTGTGTGGATCACAACAAATTACGGATAATATTGTGAAGTATGGAAATTCCAGAACACTTAATTGTGATCATGAAGAATCTGCCAAACAAGAAAAGGCAATTGTTCAGACAAGGGGATACTGCATAGTTTAAAATTAAGAAAGGTGTGTGTTAGGGCTATATCCTTTCCCCATACTTATTCAATCTGCATGCTAAGCAAATAATCAGAGAAGTTGGACTATCTGAAGAAGAACATGACATTAAGATTGGAGGAAAACTCATTAACAACCTGCAATATGCAGATGACATAACCTTGTTTTCTGAAAGTAAAGAAGACTTGAAGCACTTGCTGATGAAGATCAAAGACTATAGCCTTCAGTATGGATTACACCCCAACATAAAGAAAACATAAATCCTCACAACTGAATGAATAAGCAGCATCATAGTAAATGGAGAAAAGATTGAAGTGGTAAAATATTTCATTTTATTTGGATCCAGAATCAACACCCTTGGAAACAAAATGAAAAGACCAAATTCACTGCCATCAAATTGGTTCTGACTCATAGAGACCTCCATTGGGTTTCTAAGGCAGTAAACCTTTACAGAAGCATACTACCTCATCTCTCTTCTATGGAAGAGCTGGTGGGTACTAACCTTTTGATTACTAGCCAAATGCCTTAACCAGTACACCACCAGAGCTTCCTTCACCCATGGAAGAAAAAAAAAAAAAAAACTCACTGCCGCCAAGTCAGATCCGACTCATAGTGACCCCTCCTTGGATTTCCAAGGCAGTATCACCATGGAAGTAGATTGCCCAACTTTCCTTCTGAAGAGTGGCTGTGGGTTTGAACCACCAGCCTTCTGGTTAGCAGTCAAATGCCTTAGGCACTATGCCACCAGAGCTCCCTCCCATGGAAGCAGCAGTCAAGAAATAAAATGACATATTGCATTGGATGAATCTGCTGCAAAGGGCTTCTTGAAATTGTTAAAGAACAAAACTATCACTTTGAAGACTAGGCTGTACCTGCCTCAAGCCATGATATTTTCAATAGCCTCATATGCATGTAAGAGCTGGACAGTGAATAAGGAAGACTGCAGAAAAATTGATCCATTTGAATTGTGGTATTGGTGAAGAATATTGAATATACTATAGACTGCCAGAAGAATGAACAAATCTCTATTGGAAGAAGTATAGTTGGAATACTCCTTAGAAACAAGAATGGCCAGACATGGTCTTTTATACATGATTTTGGTCATGTTATCAGGAGAGACCAGTCCCTGGAGAAGGCTATCTTGTTTGGTAAAGTAGAGGGTCAGCGAGAAAGGGGAAGACCCTCAACAAGATGGATTGACACAATGCCTGCAACAATGGGCTCAAGCATAGCAACAATTGAGATGGCACAGTACCAGGCAGTGTTTTGTTCTGTTGTACATAGCTATGAGTTGAAACTGGCTTGACACCTAACAACAACAAACAGTAACTGAAAAACCCAGCAAGTTGCAGTATACAAGATCAACATTCAAAAATCAGGTTCTTTTACATTAACGAAGAGAACTCTGAAAAGGAAATCAAGAAAATCATGCCATTTATGAAAATGAAGTACTTAGGAATAAGTCCAACCAGACATAAAAAAGACCCGTACAAAGGAAACTGTAAAACACTACTACAAGTAACCAAAAGAGAATTACATAAATGGAAGAATATATCACTAATAGAGGGTCTCACTGCCATCGAGTCTACTGTGACCCATAGCAACCAGTCCTTGGATTTCTGAGGCAATATACTCGAGTTAAGGGGAAGACAATGTACAAGAAGGAGGAGGCCACCACAAAATGATTAAGGAAAGGAATACACTAGGAGGAGTATAAGAATTAAAGGTAAAGGTAAGTACCGATATATACACAATCCTGCAATAATGGTAATAAAAATAATCAACAATCTACGAGTGGATACACAGAGACACTAAAGCTGAAAATTGTGGGAAGGAGAATGGGACTATATCCATGAATACATATAGGTTTGACAGAGGATATTTCTATATATGCTGCAAATATATCCATGAATATAGTAGAGCATATGGGGACAAAGTTCTGGAAACTTCTTAACCATAAACAAAGACCCTGAGTGAATGAGTCTTTGGGCCAAGGTACTCAGGCCCATAACCTCAGGGGACATCAAGGTCAATTGGCACAACATAGTCCACAAAGACAAGACTCTACATCCTACTTTGATGTGTATCAACTAGGGTCTTAAAAGCTTGTGAGCAGTCATCTAAGGTGCATATATTGGTTTCTCCCCATCTGGAGCAAAAAAAGAGTGTAGAAAATAAAAGATATATGGAAACAATTAGTACAAAAGACTAATGGACCAGGTGAACCTCAACAACCACAACTCTGAGACCAGAAGAACTAGATGATACCAGCTACCACTACCAACTGCTCTGAAAGAGATGACATTATAAGGTTCTGGATAGAGTGGGAGAAAAATGTGGAAGAAAACTCAAATCAGAAAAAAAAAAGACCAGGATTACTGGTAGGATAGAGATTGGTGGAACTCCTGAGACAATGGCCCTTGGTCACCCTTTGAACCTGGAACTGATCTCATTCCCGTAACTCAATTTTCAGTCATTCTATAGACAGATCTACAAGTGAATGATAACTCTAGGAAGGTAGACACTCCTTAGAACCATTCAAGACCAAAAGGGCAGCATTCGCCCAAGGACACATTTCGGAAGGGATGAAAGGTTAGGAGAGAGGGAAGAATAGAAATGAGAAACACGGGGAAGATGCAGAAGGAGTGATGTTACACTGAGGGGATTGTAATCAATGACGTGAAACAAAATGTGTGTGAATTGTTGAATGGAAAACTGATTTGCTCTGTAAACTTTCACTCAAATCACAATAAAAAATTTGAAAAAAAAAAGGAAAAAGAAATAAAGCTGAGGCAACTGGAATTCATAGGGCAGAAAACAAGAAAGAAGGGCACTCTACAGCGAAATGTGAATAAGTTTTTTTCTTGAGTCTGATACTGAACACTAAGCCAGAGATATTTAGTGAGAAACTCTACAAATATGAAAGACATGACAAGTAGCAGTATGTTGAAACATTCCTAGAGCTCTCATATGGTTCTAAAATCCAAGCTGAACCCATTGCCACTGAGTTGATTCTGATTCATAGCAATTCTGTAGGACAGAGTAGCCATGTCCCATAGAGTTTCCAAGGCTGTGATTTGGAGTCAGCTTGATGGCAGCTAACAACATATGCTAATAGCACACCAAGCTATTGCCTGGAGCCAGTTTGAACTCTCTAGAATGACAGGTTCCATATGTGTAACTATCAGTTGGAATTTTTACTTGGATGTCCAAGTTAGAAAACTAAACAAAAAACTGAAAGAACTGAAGAAAAAATGCAAGCCTCGAGTTACAATACTGAAGGATTCTACAGGCCAAACATTGAATGGCACAGGAACCATCAAAAGAAGATGGCAGTACTATCTCCTGAAACTGATGCTTCCCCTTGCTCTGCAAACTTTTACTCCTCTTGTTTCCCTGTATCATTCATTAATGCTACGAGCCCCTTTGTTACTTCAAGTTGGAAATCCAGGAATCAACCTTGATTTTCCTTCTTCATTCTCTCATCAATCCTACTGATTTTTCTCCTAAATAGCCTCCCCAAATCGATCTCCTCCTCTCTTTATTTCTACCTTCAATACTCTATTATGGGCTATTTGACCAGTACCCTCCCTGGGTTTCTACATCTCCAATTTTTCCATTTTCAAATTAGTCATCCTTCTTGCTGCCAAAGTGATCTGTTAAAAGTGAAAGTCTGACTATGTGCTCCTCTAAATAAACCTTCAACATCCCTCTATTACCTTGGGTAAATGCAAATACCTTAGACTTTCACACAGAAACTTTTGTGACTTCATCACCTCTCTAGTACCATTTCCCATCACAGCCTGTCTCACACTGAAATGCATAAACTGCTGTTTGACATTTTTGTCTTTTCTTGTGCCATCCACTTTCTTGGAAGGACTCTTTACTAAATTTGCTTGGATAACTTCTAAAATACTTTCTCTTCTCAGATGTCCTTTACTTTTTCTACTTCCAGATACCACATAGCATGCTATGCTTCTCTCTTCTATGCATCCATAGTTCCCTGTGAGTCTGTCACCATAATTCCCAAGTTATACTGAAATGATCCGTTTATGAGTATACTTCTTAAAAATCATTTTATATCCTCCAGCTCAAAGACAGTGCGCTAGGCATACAGAGGCACTTTTTAAAGGGCTATTGGCTCTTTGAAATGATAACTATCATATACAAATGCTTTTAGATTAGTGAGTGTATGTGTATGTGTTTGTAGGTGTGAGTATTCTCAATTACATTATGTTTCGTAGTGCCTAAGGCACTTGACTGCTAACCAGAAGGCTGGTGGTTAAAACCCACCAGCCACTCCTCGGAAGGAAGATGGGACAATCTACTTCTGTAGTGATACTGCCTCAGAAACCCAAGGAAGGATTGCTATGAGTCGGGTCCGACTCGACAGCACATAATCACAAACAATAGCATGAAAAGGTGACTTAATGGATTTCATTTATTTAGAATACAATAATCCACTTTTGTAGGTAGCCATAGTACTATATCCATATTTTTAATCCCATATTAGAAAATTAAATGTAAGCATATGAGGATCCCATTAATGAGTGCTGTCCTACATTTTTACAGACACTTAAAACTTTGATAAGAACACTACAATAAATATCATAAGCTCTCAAGGCAAAAATAAGTGCTTTCCTTAAGAGATAATCCAGAAAAGTGATGTTTTAAAAAGTTGCTTAAGGGGACATCAAGCTCAATTGGCATAACATACTATACAAAACATTGTTCCACCTACTACTTTGGCACGTAGCGACTGGGACCTTAAAAGCTAGGAAGCTGCCATCTAGATGCAACAATGGGTCTCTCCTCGTCAAGAAGAAAGAAGAAAACCAAAATTAATGGAAACAATCAGTCCTAGCGACTGGTACACCATCCGATCTGCAACCTATACAACTATGAGACCAGAAGAACTAGATGGTGCCCAGCTACCACTGCCATCCACTTGGAAGGGATGTAGGAGATCCTGCATAAAGAGGGAGAACAATGTGGTACAAAACTCAAAATCATTTGGAGGCAAAAAAAAAAAAAAGAAGGTGGGGACCAGGTTTGCTGGTCCAATAGTGCCTGATGGAACCACTGAGACTATGGCCCCTAGCTGCCCTTCAGGTCTGGAATTGAACCCACAACTGTGGTTTCCAGCCAAACAAAGTACAGGCATGTGAGTTAAACATTTACCTCAAGTAGACACACGCCCTGGAGAGAACAATCATGGGAGAAGGAAGGGCTGCTTATGCACAGGGAGATAGCTCAGGGTGCAGAAGAGTATGAAGGGATGGACACTGGGAGGAGGTAACTATGGGGAGGAAGTGGGAGGGGAGCTGCTGCATTGTAAATTTTGGTCAATGACATGAAACAAAGTATATGTGAACTGCTGTATGAAAAGTGAATTTACTCTGTAAATCTTCACCCAAATCCTAATAAAAAAAAAATAATAAAAAAAATAAAAAGTTGCTCAAATCCTTACCTGTGTGCAGAAGTGGGACAGTTGACTGAGAATAGGTTGCCCATAGAATATTGGGATTCAGCCACTAGCTCTAGAAATAAGAACACTATTCAATTACTTTTTAAAGTATTTCTATATGCAGATAAGTGACTAAAAGAATTATATCAGCATCAGTCAAAACATGACATGTAATTATTCTATTCTAGATTTGTTCTTAAGATCCCCAAACTTAACACTAAAGTGGTAAAGAAATAATATTTAACCCACAAATTCCCAACATGTAAGAGTAGATTGTTCTTCTGAAGGCTGTGGTTTTTTATCTGGATCAAGAAGTCTGCCTTTACACAATACTGTATAATAACTACATACACTAATGGCCAAAGACCAGTCAAGTTGTTGGATGACATCAAGGGTATAATACATGAAGAAAGCAAAAGATCATTAAAAAGACAGGAAAGCAAGAAAAGACCAAAACAGATGTCAGAAGAGACTCTGAAAGTTGCTCTTGAATGGAGAATAGCTAAAGTGAACAGAAGAAATGAATTAAAAGAGCTTAACAGAAGATTTTGAAAGGTGGCTTGAGAAGACAAATTATTATAATGAACTAGCCAAAGACTTGGAGTCAGAAAACAAAAAAAGAAAGAACTGAAGAAAAAATCCAAGCCTCGAGTTGCAATACTGAAGGAATCTATGGCTAAAATATTGAATGACACAGGAAGCATTAAAAGAAGATAATAGCAAAGTTCAACAGATCAGATGGTAACAAATGCTGGCAAGGTTGTGGAGAGATTGGAATTCTTGTACACTTCTGGTGGGATTGTTAAATGGTACAACCATTGTGGAAATGATGTGGTGTTTCCTTAAAAAACTGAAAATAGAAGTACCATTTGACCCAGCAATTCCATTACTAGGAATATATCCTAAAGAGGTGAGAGTGCACAAACAGACATATGTGCACCTATGTTCATCGCAGCACAATTCACCATAGCAAAGAGATGGAAACAACTTAAATGCCCATCAACGGATGAGTGGATAACTAAATTATGGTATATTCACACAATGGAATACTATGTCACATTAAAGAACAATGAGGGATACGTGAATCATCTCGCAACATGGATGAACCTGGAGGACATTATGCTGAGTGAAATAAGTCAATTGCAGAAGGGCAAGTATTGCATGAGCCCATTACTGTAAAAAGACAGAAAAGGGTTTACTTGGGAAAGGGAACTCACCTAGTAGGTTACCGGGAAGGGGAGGGATTAATTTTGGGCTAGTTAGGGTCTGCATGCTGAGATGGGTAGGGGGAGGGATATACAGGAAGGTATATGACCACCACAATAACATTAAGAAATGGGAGGACACCGAATTGTGCATACAAGAGATAGACAACAGATGTTAATACCAACCAATGTGTCCACAATACTGCATTGCCATTAACACCAAACACTAGACTATACAGATAAACACATAAACACCTGAGATGATCAGATGGGGTCAGTGAACAGAAGTATACTCTAGATCAAGGATAAATTCAGCTGAGGCTAATCTTGCGCAGACACCAGTGATACAAAATACCTGCAGTCCTTACAGAAACAATAGAAGACACAGAGTAAGCCCTCACAGACAACCAGACACTGCGGGAGAGAGATCCAATAGATTTACTGCCTCAGGACCATAGTACTGGGGGACACCAGACTCAATTGGCACAAAAAAAATACATAAAAGCATTGCTTCACATCCTACATTGGCGAGTAGTGACTGGGTTCTTAAAAGCTTTCAAGCAGCCATCTAAGATGCAGCTAATGGTCTCCTAGCATTGGAAGTAAAGAAGAATGGAAAAAAGGGGGGGGCATTTAGAAGCAATCAACCCTAGGACACAATGGACCTTGAGACCAGAAGAACTAGAAGGTGCTTGGCTACCAATGCCAACCACTCAGGAAAGGATAAAATCTGGAGATACTGGATAGAGTGGGAGGGAAATGGAACAAAATCCAAAAACTTAATAGTGACCAGAGTTATTGGTCAGAAAAAATCTGATGAGACTCCCAATACTATGGCCCTAGAATACGTTCTGCACCTGGAACAAAACTCACCCCCAGGGGCATGCTCTCAGCCCAATAGTTAACAAGATGTACACGCAGACCATTCAACACAGGATGATGCACCCACATACTCTATGGTAATACATCCCTTAGAGCAATAGACCATGGGACACCAGAAGACCAACACTCAAACTGAGGAAATGTAGGACAAATAGGAGTGCATAAATATGAGGGGCACAGGGGGAGGGCTACAGGGTTACAGGGTAGGGAGGGGAGGAGACTGGGTGAGGGTTGGACATGACGAATGGGGAATGAACTAAATGTATGCACTACGTTGAATGTAAAACAAGCTCTTAAAAAAAAAATAATAAAGATGGAAGGAATACACAGAGTCACTGTACCAAAAAGAATTGGTCAACATTCAACTATTTCAGGATATACCGCATGATCGAGAACTCATGGATTGAAGAAAGAAGTCCAAACTACACTGAAGACAATGGCAAAAAACATGGGTCCAGGAATTGGGAATACCAATTGGGATGTTTCAATAAATCACTGCAATGCTGGAGACACTCATTCATCTATGTGAAGAAAATTGCAAGACAACTATATGAAAAACTGACTGGAAGAGACCCATATTTGTGCCCTTTACCAAGAAAGGTGACCCAATGGAATGCAGAAATTATTGAAGAATATTATCAATACATTTACAAGTAAACTTTGCTGAAGATAACTCAAAAATGATTGCAGAAGTACATGACAGGGAACCACAAGAAATTAAAACTGGATTCAGAAGAGGACATGGTACAGAGGATATCATTGCTGATGTCAGATGGATCTTGGCTGAAATACCAGAAAGATGTTTCCCTGTATTTCATTGACTACACAAATCATTTGACTGCTTGGATCATAACAAATTATGGATAACATTACAAAGAATAGGAATTGCAGAACACTTAATTGTGCTCATGAGAAACCTGTACATAAAAGGAGAGACAGTTGTTCAAATAGAACCAGGGTATACTGCATGGTTTAAAATCAGGGAAGGTGTGCATTAGGGTTGTAGCCTTTCACTGCGCTTATTGTATCTGTATCCTGAGAAAATAATTGAGAAACTGGACTATATGAAGAACACAGCATCTAGATTGGAGGAAAACTCAAACAACCTGTGATATGCACATGACACAACCTTGCTTGTGGAAAGTGAGGAGAAGTTGAAGCACTTACTGGTGAAGATCAAAGACTTTAGTATGGGTTACACCTCTACATAAAGAAAACAAAACTCCTCAAAATTACACCAATAAGCAGCATCATGATAAACAGGGAAAATACTGAAGTTGTCAAGAAGTTCATTTTACTTGTATCCACAAGTAATGCCCATGGAAACAGCAGTTACCTAAATCAGAATAAAAAGGGGTTTTTTTAATCAAAAAACATAGTGCAGTGGGCAAATCTACTGCAAAAGATCTCTTTAAAATGTGAAAAAGCAAAGATGTCACTTTGAGAACTAAAGTGTGCCTGACCCAAGCCATGGTTTTTGCAATTACCTCACATGCATAGGAAATCTGGGCAATGAATTAGGAAGACTGAAAAAGAACAGATGCCTTTGAATATGGTGTTGGCATAGAATATTGAATATACCATGTACTGCCAGAAAATGAATAGATCAATCTTGGAAGAAGTACAGCCACAATGCTCCGTAGAAGGGAGGATGGTGAGACCTTATCCCATGGACTATGGACATGTTATCAAGAGGGACCGCTTCCTGGTAAAGGACATTACTCTTGGTAAACTAGAGGCTCAGCAAAAAAAAGAGGAAGACCCTCAATGAGATGGACTGACACAGTGTTTACAACAATGGGCTTGAGCATAACAATGATTGTGAGGATGGCATAGGACCAGGCAGTGTTTTGTTCTGTTGTACATAGAGTTGGTATAAGTTGGAACCAACTTAGGGCACCTAAGAACAACAACAAGAACATCACTAGATAAGCAACAGAATTGAGGTTGTTCTTAATTTGAGTAATCCTTTCCCTAGCTATACTGATGACTTGAATCTAAAGACTCAGTGATTTATGTAAAGAAGTGCTAATACAAGCAGAGTGATTTTTATGTTTTTAATAGTTACAGACAACATAAAACTTGTATTCATGCTGCTTCCTGCCTAGCATATTGTGAAAGATCTCGTGATATTTCACAGACTCCAAGATAAAAGTGCTGACTTGGAAAATATTCACTGAATGACACAGAGGTTAATCCCAAAGGAAAAGCTATGCAGTAGAGTGTTCCTATCTGAACAAGGAGAAGCCAGTTTCTGCCTTAAAATATTATCATGCAAGATCTGCTGAAGTCCATTGACCCCAAATTCTATCTGGAATACTCTGAACCCACATTTCTTCTTTTATTATAAATAGTATTTTATTTTGAATTGGGCAGGTGGTGAGAGGAAATAAAGAGAAAACCGAACTTCAGATGATGAATTCCTTTCATGGGAAAATGTGAATATTTTTATCTTGATGCAGATAAAGCAACAAATAGGTATTTAGACTTCAAAATTCAAAGCAGATATCAGGAAGTAGTATTGAACTGGGAAATCGCAAGTATGTGAGATAGCTTATTGTTGGAGAAGGCTAGGGCTAGGTGGAGAGAAAAAAAGAGAGAAGGAAGACAGAGGAAGATGTGTAGGCACTACAGAAGCAGTCCAAAGATATTACAGAGAGGAAAATACAGAATACGTAAGACAAGCATAACATTCATTCATGTCAGGTGATTGCCAAATCTGTCCTGTCTCAAGTTCTTACTTTCCGCAAACCTTGGATAGATGTACCTATGTCCTATTTTGTTGACCTTCCTCCTCACCACTATGTCAAGTTTCACTTCTAAGCTTGCCAGCATCAACAAAATCTGAACCTACCAAAATTGACCATGTTCTGCTGGTAAAGATGTTATCTGTGGATGAGCAAAGATTATATGTACTCCCTAGTTATGAAGGCCCCAAAAAAGGATTTTATTAAACATTATTACTAGACAGATCCCATGTTTTGTTCCTTAAGCCTGATATCTAGTGAATTGAAGTAAATTCCTGAACATAGTAGGGATACTTCAGTTTTGTGGGTCTGAAGGCCCATGTGTTAATACAATCTCACAAGGGTTTGCCTTACACTGATCATATATGAGAATTCTGTCTCCAGACACATTTACTGGCAGTGCTGTGTGAGAATGTTCACATCTCTGATTCTTTAGTTTGTTCCCTAGCTTTTGTGTCTGGCTCTGTCCCTAGGAGAGCCGGCTGAGTTAGTGGTTCTTCATGTGACACAATGGCCACATCACGTTTCAGCTCTCTGCCCCACTGGGTTGAAGTGGAAGGATAGAAGTATTCTGGATTTTAGAGCTTTGAAAAGGGATAAGGTGGGTAAATAAAAGTCTCAAGAAAATTATTTTTAATGCTATCTATTTAATATACATAATCCTGCACAGCATGCAAAAGACGAAACACTAGCAAGTGTTTCTATGAATGCTGACTAAGGCATTTATTTTTCACATGATGATTGAGGGAATTCTAAACAACCAGTGTGTTTTGAAGCTGGTATTTAATCAATCAGCATTTATTAGTTAGAGGATCCATAGATTTCAAAAGAGATCTCACATGATTTTGAGGTTTCTATGAATCCCCAGAGATCATGTGGATGTGAATATGTATGTGGAGGCGTGTGTGTTAGCATTCTTTTTTTTCCTGGAACACGGTGCAAAACCTGTATTATAGTCTTAAAGAGATCCTTGAGCTAAAAGAGTGTAAGAATCATTGTTTTGATTTTTTTCTCTTTTTACTATAAATAAAATTGACACTTTGAGGGACTAGAGGAAAACAATAGCTTAAAGAAACTGTTTACCCAGCTCCCACAATTGCCTAAGTTCAAATCTTTTAACAAGTCTCTTCACACAGACACACACACATAAACACATAAGACATTTTAAGGATGGAGTCTATGAATTGAATCCAGGTTCTTTAATATGGGAATTGATTTTCTAATCTGAATAAATTTGTTGTTGTTGTTGTTTGCCATTGAGTTGTTCCTGATTCACAATGACCCTATATGACAGACTGCCACCTAAGTTTTCCTAGGTTGTAGTCATTACAGAAGCAGATTGCCAGATCTTTCTTCTGCAGAGCAGCTAGTGGGTTTGACCTGCCAACCTTTCAGTTTGCAGTTGAGCACTTAGCCACTGCACCCCCAGGGTTCCTTTTGATTAGATTTAGAGGCATTAGTTATCCTATTGTCAGCGGCAAAGTGGTCACTGGTAGTCTATGTAACACAGTGGCAAACCAGATGTGCAAATCCTCATGTGGTGAATCCTGTAATAGAAGGCATAAGTGACCAAGTATTTGATCTCAGAACATTGTGGTGAAAATAAGGAGTATAATGTGGTTACTTGTCTGCTTGTTTCTCAGTGCTCTAGAAAACTTGGGGAAGAGAAATGATGATCTCAGGGGTTTAAATTTTCAGTTCAAATGAACTTGAAACTGCCCCCAAAAGAAAGCCTTATCTCCTGTACCCACAGGGCCAAAATTTCTAAAAGCAAACCATAAGGTCTAATCCTATGGATGGCTGAACTACAGCACAAGTTAACTTTTAACCTTATAGGGACAGGGTCTCTTTTGTTACAGTGAGGCCATTGGTTGAGAAGGAATGTTGTTGTTGTTGTTATGTGCCCTCGAGTCGGCCCCGACTCATAGCGACCCCTCCTTGGGTTTCCAAGGCAGTAACACTACGGAAGTAGGATTGCCCAACCTTCCTTCTGAGAAGTGGCCAGTGGGTTTGAACCACCAGCCTTCTAGTTAGCAGGCAAGTGACTTAGGAATAGGACCCTGAAAATTGGGATGAGGCTATATAGTCAGATTCCAAGAAATCTGGAGATCTTGTACCCCAAAATTCTGTTGAGCTTTCTTTAACTGTAGAAGCACCCCTCCCACCTCTGTCTGAGGTTCCTCTTCCCTTATGTGAAGAAACTTTAATGGTCTCCCCTGAGGAAGCTGCCTTGCAAGGGACTGCTGATTTTTGCACCACCTCTCCTTGCTTCCAGACCGACCATAAGACAGCCCAAGAGTGAGATACAGAGCCTGATCCATGAGAAGATGTGATACACACCCAAAAACTTGATTGATTTTGCCCATCTATACTGACAGAAACTTGGAAAATATGTGTTGAAATAGATCATAACAGTGTTTGATCTAGATGGAAGGAGTATGACTCAGTAACGTACCATATTTGTTGATGTGGACCCAGCAAGCAAAGACTCTGGGCTCAGTGTTTTAGTTCAGATGGCTAGGAATACTTCTAATGTTGGTCAGTTAAAACATGGACCCAAAGTGATATGCACAAAATACAGTTGAAATGCCCCACTTTGTTGGCATAGTGTGGGGAAGGTGCTCAAGGGCTTAGGGAGATGGAAAAGTCACAGTGGATTTGCCATGTAAAACATGCTCACCTCTTCACTATTTCCTCAGACACTGACTTTATGAAGAATGTGATAGGAGCCCCACATCCTTGAAGAAGCTCTATAGTGTTTATTCCCTGCAGGACAGGAATTGCAATGGGAACTACCATCAAAGTGGAATTCCTAAATTCAATGGGGGATGATATGATTTTAGAGGAACAGAGCCCAAGTAGTGGCACTTAATCACCAAAGACAAGGTAGGTGTAGTTATCATAATGGAAATAGAGCCAAAGAAGTATTCAGAATAATAGGACCACCAATCTTTGCTGTTGGTTAGTCGATCATAGTGTCCTTAGAACTGGAATTGATGAGTAGCATACTAAAATCTTACTTAATGTATATCATCAGGAAAGCTCTAGTTCTGGTGAATGGAAGTCTGACTTGAGCCATCAAAATACAGTAAAAATCCCTGGATAGATTCCTGTATTTGAGCCAGTTTTTAGACTTGGGGATCTCTGAATAAAAGGGAAGTTGGGTTCCCTTAAGGAAAGATCTTGCTGCACTACCCAAAATATATCCTGTTAATCTTTCTCCTGGCCTGTCCCAAAGGGCCCTGTCTGTGGTCAGTTACCATGCCAACATACACTGGTCAAGGAAAAATAGATTTTTCAGGGGGATGACTGGAAGAAGTGACCTAAATTTGGGGTGGGAGAACAAACAATTGGGCATTGCCTCTAAATGGACATTAAAAAAAAAAAATCCTCACTGCCATTGAGTTGGTTCCAACTCATAGAAACCCTTCCTTGGGTTTCCAAGGCAGTATCTCTATGTAAGTAGGTTGCCCAGTCTTCCTTCCCACGAGTGACTGGTGGGTTTGAACCACCAGCCTTCTGTTTAGCAGTCGAATGCCTTAGGCACTATAACACCAGAGCTCCCTTGATTCCTAGAAACTCAAACTGCCATTTTGGTCTACTAGTCAAAGTAGGGGCTTATGGAGATCAGTGATCAATGGTGTTCTGGTCAGGTACGTCTCACACTAAGTCAATTGGGATGTGTAATGTTCTGGAGTGTATAATGGACATAAACAAACTCAGTAACTGGCAGATCCTCCACCTGAACTGTGAAGTGAGGGTCATTAGAGTAGAAAGGCTACATAGAAGCTACTAGAACTGCCTCTACCTGCACAAATAATAAATCAAAAATCTATATGGAATTTCTGGAAAGAGTTCAGAAATTAGTGCCACCATTAAGGATTTAAAAGATGCAGGAGAGGTGATTTCTACTAATCCCCATGACACACAATATTTGGCCTGTGCAGAAGACAGATGGATCTTGGAAAATGGTAGTGGATTGCCATACACATAAGCAGATAGTGACAGTAATTGCAGCTGCTGTTCCACATGTGGTTTTATTTCTAGGGCAAACCAGCACACCCCAGTCAATTCATATGCACCTACTGATCTTGCAGATCCTGTTTTCTCTATACCTATTAGTAAAAACCATTGGAAACAGTTTGTTCTCAGCTAAGAGGGCTAACAACAATATACTTTCACTGTGTGGCCTCGGGCAAGTAATTTAATTTTTCTCTGCCTCAATTTTCTTATCTGTGAAATGAGGATAATAATAATAGCTACCTGCTAGGGTAAAGGAAGGAGCTCTGGTAGCATAGTGGCTAAGACACTTGCCTGCTAACCAGATGGCTGGCAGTTCAAACCCACCAGCCACTCCTCGGAAGGAAGGTTGGGCAATCCTACTTCCGTAGTGATACTGCCTCGGAAACCCAAGGAGGGGTCGCTGTGAGTCGGGGCCGACTCGACGGCACATAACAACCACCACAGGGTAAAGGAACCCTGGTGGCACGATGGTTAAGTGCTCCGCTGCCAACATAAAGTTTGGTAGTTTGACCCCACCAAGTGGCACTGCAACGGAAAGACTGGGCTATTTGGTCCTGTAAAGACTGCAGCATAGAAAACCCTATGGAGCAGTTCTACTCTATCAGAGTCACTGTGAGTAAAGACTGCAGCATAGAAAACCCTATGGAGCAGTTCTATTCTATCAGAGTCACTGTGAGTCATAATTGACTCAATGTCACGCACAACATCTCCTAGGCTTGTTGCAAGAATGATGTGAGTTAATATATGCAAGTATTCAGTTGTAAGAACTACTATCACTATTGCTCCTCAGTTCCACACTTAGCTTGTTCTAAGCTAACAGTGGTGGCCTGCTCTCTAGAAGGAGAAGCAGCAGATCTCTTTCCCCTTCCAGCTTCCTACACCTTTGACTGTCCTGGCTGCTGCCATGTGGGGAGCATCCAGGCTCTCTGAGTCTGAACTCTGATTTACTTACAGCTTTTTCTCCTAAAGCCATCATAAATGTTTCCACTGCTCTCATGAAACAAAATAGACTCTGTCCATTGCTGATTTTTATCACCCTTATTCCTGTTAATAACTTTTATTAAGCACACAGTTGTAGATGATGTGAAAGCAAAGATATCACCAACCAAGGGACCTAGCCTCTCTTCATTCAAAAGTAAACTACTCATAAAATAAAAACACGATATGATTTTTTTTCTTGTTCTTTCATTTTCCATGTTCAAAAATATTAATTTTAAATGTTATTTTTTATTAAAGTTTTGGTTTGGAGACTATTAAAGGAGAGCAGCCTCTGCTATTTTGAACATTGAAGAGTCCTCTGGCTCAATGTGAGAATGAGGCTGCTGTGTGCAGACTGTAAATTCCATGAGGGCAGTGAATTCTCTGTCTTCTACACTACCTTTTCTCTTGTTCACATTTCACAAAAACACTTTGAAGGTTGAAAGAAGGTTTGTCCTCTTGGGGCAGTTAAGAAAACAAGCTGGAGAGGAGAGGAGGAGAAGCTTGTCTGAGATCACAAGAGTGAATAAGGGCGTAGGTGAGGTTTGAACATAGGCAGGCTCATTGCAGCCCATGCTTTGCCTGCCTCTTCTCCATCAGTGCTTTCGTTTGCTTGTCTGACACAGTCAGTGCTGTGAGAATGACAAAAAAGTGAAGGTCTTGCATTGATAAGATTGAAAAGAAATCATGATACCCTTTGGGTCCTTGGGAAGGTAGTCTCTGGCAGTTTGCTGAACCCCCAGTGAGCTGAAATAGCATCTAGAATACATTCCTTGGGAAAAATTTTTCCAGAAAGTAGATGCAAAGAAGTTAAACGATATTGATACTAAATAGCAATCCTTTTAGCAGCCACAGAGGAATAACCTTCCTTTCTTCTATTCTTCCTTTTTGCTTTCTTTTCTTCCTCTCTTTCTTCCTTCCTTTAACATTTAGTGAGCAACTACTTTGTACCAGGCCTTGGAAATGCACAGATGACAAGTCCATGCCAATTAGCCTGATGAGACTCACAGGCAAGTGAGTGAAACAGACACACAACATGACCACAACCCGATATAATCAAGTGATGGCATATGCAGCCTTGCGGGAGCACAAGGGAGGATATGACTCATTCAGCCTAGAATGTCAGGAAACTCCTAAAACAGAAGACATGTCATTTGAACGAGGTTTTGAAGGGTGAGTAGGAGTTAGTCAGAGGGAGGAACAAAGGAGCCAAGGAAATAGCATTCATTTCTGTGCTCATTCAATCATTCTCACTTTCATTGAATGTCTGCTATATTCTAGACCTTGTGCACAGAGTGCTCTGAGGACTTTAAGACAAATAGTTTCTTTTGTTTCTCCAACCTTTAAGAATCACACTATCTTTATTATTATTATTGTGTTGACTATATATATATATATATATATATATGTTGTTGTTTTTGTTGTTGTTACATGCCGTCAAGTTGGACCTGACTCATAGCAACCCCTCCTTGGGTTTCCGAGGCAGTATCACTACGGAAGTAGATTACCCCATCTTCCCCCATCTTCCTTCTGAGGAGTGGCTGGTGGGTTTGAACCACCAGCCTTTTTGGTTAGCAGTCAAGCGCCTTAGGCACTATACTACCAGAGCTCCTATA
>NW_006921608.1:18343671-18383188 GCF_000298275.1 Orycteropus afer afer | reverse complement strand
GGACAGAGTAGAACTGCCCCATAGGTTTTCAACAGCTATAATCTTTACAGAGCAGTCTGCCACATCTTTCTTCTGTGGAGCAGCTGATGGGTCCAAACATGTATAATTCAGTGACATTACTCACTTTCATCATGTTGCCCAACCATCACTACTCACCATTTCTACACTATCTTTGAATGTCCAATGAATGGTATAACTTTTCATCTGTTTGACCACAGAAAGCCTAGTTCTTTTCTAGACCCCTCTCTCCAAGGCCCACAGACCCATTTTGGTTATCTTTCGTCTCTTCAGCCCTGGCTCCGTAGCACTGCTTCACTTCCTAGGACATTGCTTTCTCATCCAAACCAGCTCTCCTTATGCTACTGCTGTGCTTTCTCTATATCTTTGCCTCCAGCATGAACACAGACCTGAACCATTAATTTCATAGAACAAAACAGCTATGACCAGGCTACATAGTTTGAGAAAAGCTTATTGAAAATTTTCAGATGAAAAACGGAGTAACAATGCAGGAGAAGTCTCTGGGTGGCACAGATGGCTAAGTGCTTGGCTATCACCTGACAGGTTGGTGTTCTAACTCCATCCAAGGGCACCTTGGAAGAAAAGCTTGGTGATTTCCAAAAGGTCACAGCCATTGAAATCCCTATGGAATGTAGTTCTATTTGGACATATATAGGGTTGCCACGACTCAGAATCAACTCAGTGGCAACTGGTGTGGTTTTTCAGCAATGCAGGAAACAATATCAATGACAACAATGTGAGAAACGTGGCTACCAGATAGCAGACATTGTTACTCCCCAAATACACAGGCCAAGTTGTTACCTAGAACTTTCCCTTTTGGTTTGTTAGCCCTAGCTGACTACCATATTGCAGGGACCAACCTGCATTCCTCTTCTCTGGTATGCCTTCCAGCAGGTCTTCCCAATCTGAAACCTTAGTTTTCACAATTTTGAAACGCTCGTGAAGAACAAAACCCCAAATTTTCTATGAAAAAGATAGTAAGTTTCAGAAATGCAACTTTGCCCATGATGACAATATCTAAACTTGTTATGCAAATTGGTACATGGTACCTACAATTTTTCCATTCTAGAATAAGAGTCTCGCCTTTATCTTTGTGTAAACATAACTGGCTCAGCAAAGGAGTCACTCCAAGAAGACCGGCAGCCTTAGAGGCAAATTCTTTGGGAGGGGGGACCCAGCTGTAAATCATAAAATTTAAAATATTGTATCCTCTTGCAAATGGACTTTGTCCATCCAAACTATCCTTAAACATTTTTAGTATGCCACTGAGCATTAAAGTAACTGAAGAATGTTGGTTTAGAGTCAGGCTCTATCTCACCCTGTATGCATTGATACAGCCATGCCATTTTTTAATGGCTGGTACTCACTGTGATTAGTCAGTTATTTGTTCTGATTTTACCATACCAGTTGTTACAAACTTTGTATAACACCCTGGCGTTGGAGATTATCTGGTCCAGAATCTAGAAATATTGGTTATATGTGCTGTCACTCCTGAGCCCACGACTGACATCACCACTAATTCATCTCCCTAGGCATGGCTTTACTGTCCTTTCCATCTCAGCTTAACAAGACCAAAAAAAAAAAAAAAAGAAGAAGAAGAAGATTGCCATTGAGTCAGTTCCAACGCATGGTCACTCCGTGTGCCACAGTAAAACTGTGCTCCTGAGGATTTTCCTGGCTGATTTTTCGGAAGTAGATTGCCCAGCCTTTTTTTCCAAGGCACTGCTAGGTGAGTTTAAGGCTCCAGCTCTGAGGTTAGCAGCCGAGCCCACCTACCCTTTGTACCACCCTGAGACTCCACGCCCGAACGAGCAAACAAACCAGCTGCAGGATTGCCTCCGACTCCTGATGCTCTGAAACTCCAAGAAGCTGCCGTGAATTGATCAGCCATGATACACAGGAGTTTATCTATTTGCCCTCCTGGATCTAGTCGAAACCCCTCATGTTTCAAGTGAGGTTTTATTTAATAGACATTAAAAATAATTCTCCTAACAGAATTGGGAGAGTGAGCAAACAAAACATACAGTGTCTGCCACATAGTAGGTACATGACATTATCCTTCTTTAAAACTCACATCTTTATGTTCTTTCTGTTACATCAACCTGCGCTTTGTAGGCTTAAGTTCATTGCCTCCTTTCTCCTCTGATGTCTTTGGAGAAGGAGAGTGTTTACTTATATGAAGGTAAAAGTCTGTGCTACGTACTCAAGTATGCCTTGATTTCTATGCTATTCCATTGAGATTTCACTCTTTATTCTGTCCCCAGTGTCTCTGGAGCCTGTCAAGTGAGCTAACTTGTATAAACTAGGGTAGTGAATGTTCTCTATGAATAAATTCAATCTGGGACAAAGTACAGTGTTCACGTCTAGGATGAAAACCAATCTGCCAGGAGAATTTCTTTACTATTCAATGTGCCTTATGTGTCCAAATATGTGAACACCAGTACATAAATCATTGTTCAGAAATTGCTTTTTCCATTATCTATTCCAAGAAGTTGTTTGCCAGGTCTCAAAATTAATGAGAGAGATTTTTCAAGCATAAGACTTGAAAACTTAACTTTGGTTTTGCTCATGGATACCTCAAATGGATAACATCTAATCCATGGGACAGGTATTGCTCAGGTACTAGCCTAATTGCTCTCACTCATTCTGTAGATAATGTACAGAAATGCTCTCAAAAGGCAAGAAGTTCAGATGACAAAATAGAGTTGCAATTAGCTTTGTGAAAGGTCCTAGGTTAAGAAAATTTGTACGGATACTTATATAAACTCCTAAACTACTGTCATATTCTGAGCTAAATTGTCTAACTGGAATGATGGAGGCAGTTACAACATAATAGTAACTAGGTTCTAGCCCACTTGCTGAAAAACACACACCAGCCACAGCTCAATCTAGTATCAGAGGGGAGTATAGATTGAAATTGTTACTGAATTTCTGAAGGCCTCCTGAACTTGTGTAGTATGCACACAGAGAACTCTCTGTACCACAATATGAATCTCCTTAGTTAGATTTTGGCTGGCGGTTCAAACCCACCAGCCACTCCTCGGAAGGAAGATGGGGCAATCTACTTCCGTAGTGATACTGCCTCGGAAACCCAAGGAGGGGTCTCTATGAGTCGGGGCCAACTCGATGGCACATAACAACAGCAACAACAACAGTTAGATTTTAACTTAGGAACTATGTGACTTATCTCATGGTTCAAGGACAATGTTTAAGTAAAAAAAAAAAAATCAAGCAGATAAAGCCATCAATCGATGAAAGGCAGTTGAAGCACTAAAGAATAAATAAATACTGTGAGCATGTAGAGTCTAGGGCCCTTGCACAATTCAGGTGCTCAGACAAATATATCAATCATACATTACAGCAATAACGCTGTGGGGTGTTTCCAGTTCTTGTTTTAGGAAGTGCCAAACTTACAATGATTTGGCACCTCAAACACTTAGGGAGAAAACAGTCATCCCCTTTTACTTAGACCACACTTCTATTTTTGTGGTTTTCATCCTTATTCTTCTGTTGGTGAATTTGTTTTCCCCTTTCTGGTTGCTTCTAAGATTTTCTCTTTGTCTTTGTTCTTTGCAGTTTGAGTACGCTGTGCCTGTGTGTGTGTGTGTGTGTGTACAAATATTTGTATTTGTCTTGCTTGGTGTTTTCTGGCCTCTGATCTCTTGTTTGGTGTCTCATTAACTTTGGAGATCTATTCAAACATTATTTCTTCAAATATTTCTCTGCTCTTTCTTTCTGGTATCTCAATTATGCATATGTTGCACACTTACTGTTATCTCACAGTTCTTGGATGTTCTGTTCTTTTTTCAAGAGATTCATTTTTCTCTTTGTATTTCAGTATGAGTAATTTTTATCGACTGCATCAATAAAATCAAGTTCACTGATTGTTTCCTTAGATGTGTTGAGTCCACTGTTGAGCCCAGCAAAAGCATTCTTTATTTCTGTTACTATTTTTGTTTCTAGCTTTTTCTTTTGGTTGTTTCTTATAGTCCTCCTCTCTCTGCTAATATTGTCATCTGGTTTTGCATGTTGTTTACTCTTTCCACTAGAGCCTTTGACATTTAATCACAGTTTTATTTAAATCTAATTCTAATTGTTGATTTGTCTCTTCAGAATGCGTTTGGCATGCCTGGATCTTGCCCCATTCGTGGGCTGGCAATTGAGTCCCCTTAGTAGGCTAGGAACATCTTCAAGATGTCTTTGTATGCACTTTGTTTACAGAGACTCTTAGTATGAAATAAATACAAAGTAAAATTAAATGAGCTCAACAGGGAACAACAGAAATTGAAGGAAGACTAAACCAAAAAATTTTGTGCATGAAGTATTTTTTCTCAAACATTGTGCATATCTTTTATTTTATTTTTTACAAAATAAGTTTCACAATAAAACTGGCTTTAACAAAAGAAACCACAGCTTTTCAGAACCATTCATATGCATTGTGAATTTTCAGAGATAGGGTCCATAGAAAGTGCAGTGTTTCCAGGCATATTAAACTGTGGAACTCTACTCCCTTTTATTATACAACACATTCCTTGGATATTCTCTCCCTTTTATTGTACAAAAAATGCTTTAGGGATATTAGTCGGGGAACAATTCTTACTTGGCTCTTGTCAGTATGATACATAGACTGTATATGTAAGTGTGGCCTCCCCTTTGATTCTGGCCATTATCATGGTAATTAGATTAGTGAGGTGTATGCCTTACTGGTTATTAAAATTTTTGAATGTCGTCCTGATTATGGTCAGCATGATCCTAACTACATTACCCCCTTAACATTTCTGGGTCTTTGTTTAAAACCAGCACAGGTAAGTGGCAACATTGAACTTGTTCATGAAGATCTGGTTTAAGACAAGTTATGAAACTTCAGACAATTCTTTTGACCTAATTGGGCTTCCATTAATTAAAACGTCTGTGAATTAATGATACTCTCACCATCTACCAGACAGGATAAAATACAATACAAGTCATAGAATGATTTTAGGAAATAACACATAAGTATCAAGAGATCATCATTATAATCTAAAAATCATGAAAATCATTGCTTTTATTATTATTATTATTAATAGACTTCATTTCTTAGAATAATTTAGGTACAGAAAAATTGTGCAGAATGTACAGAAAGTTTTCATATATCCGCTCTCTTCCTATACATGGTTTTCTACTGTTATTAATATCTTGCACTTCTGTGGTACATTTGTTACAATTCATAACTATTATTAATTCATTGTTATTAACTGAAGTCCATTGTAACATTAGGGCTCACTCTTTGTGTTGTACAGTCCTATGAGTTTTGACAAATGCATAATGTCATGTGTCCACCATTATAGTATCATGCAGAATAGTTTCACCGCCCTAAACATGCCCTGTGTTCCACCCATTTATTCCTGTCCCTTCCCCATTTCTTCCTGACAGCCACTGATCTTTTTACTGTCTCTATAGTTTCACCTTTTCCAGAATATCATATGCGTAGTTGGAATCATACAGGCCGTAGCTTTTGGCTGTCATTGTTTCATGTTTGTTCTAAATTCCCAAACCAACAACGAGTTAATGAATGCCCTCTGGGCACATGACAGTTAATGGTATGTTTTTCAAATAGCTACTCATCCTAATAGGCTTTTATTCAGAAAAGGAAAATATCAAGACAATCACTCACAGAAAGAAAATTATTATCTTAGTTTCCATTAAGTAATGTTTTTTTTTTTCTTCACCCCTCAAAAAAACACAGTTGGGGTATGGGATTCCTGCCTTGGTAGGCTCACATCTTTGAGTAACTTTGCTGTTTCTAACATCTCTAACTAATCATAGTCACAGAAATGACAGGTCCAAACTGGACAGCTGTTTCTTGAAAATAAAATGTCTCAAGGCAAAAACTCCTGCCCTTGCCAATGAAAAAGCAAAGGCATCTGTACTTCTCAACTAAAAGGGGCTGTTTCTTGGTTTTTCGGTTTCTTTGTAGTTTCCGGCCACATTTAGATGAATCTGTTTTGCTAAAATGCTAAATTTTCCAGTGAAATTGGTTGGGTATTAGCTTTTTGTCAGGCATAGCAGAATCACGACATGCTTAAAGCTGCAGCATGCTATTCGTTTTATTCACTCTTTCAGTTCTGAGGAAAAAAAAGATGTCATAGCTTAGTTGTCTGGAGCAATTTTGGAGCCCCAAATGAACCTTTATTAGTATTCATTTGTTTCCATAGTGAAGTTTGATGTGTTTTAGGAGTTAGGACAGAGCAAGGGAACTCAGAACTGGCAAATAGAAGGGTAAGAACATAACACACACACACACACACATGAGCAAATAAGGACCACATATGGAAAGAGCAATGTCATTTTAAGTTTTTGGTTTTTTAAAAAAGAAACTTTGGACTATTTTTACATTTTAAATTAAAATTTGGAAACATACAAGTCTATTAAAAGTACTATAGTGAAACCTGTGAGAACTGGGACTTGAAGGGACTGCCTTGTTTTTCCAGGTCTCTTAAGTTTTCCTCCTTTGACAGTCTTACCAGTTTTCTATTGTTTGTTTTAGCAGAAAATATTTGTGTTTTCCTTCTCTGACAGATTTCTGCCTTATACAGGTTCCAGCTTTTGGGTGTTTTACTGTAGTATTAATAATAAATCCCTTTTTTTCCATTTGAGGATAGAAAAGGTGATAGAAGAAGAGAGAGAAAGATAAAGAAGAAAAAACCGAGATTAAAAAAAAAAATCACCAAAAAAGAACTATTAATGCAGTTCCAAAGAGATGCTTCTTAGAATAATTGCCTCAGAAATGTGGCTTTTTAGAATATTTGTTACTAAGGACTTTTATAACCCATGTGTTTTTTGCTACAGTTGTTCCAATAACAGCAGTACTATTATCCTTTTATATTCGCCTCTTCTCAAAGTAGTGTGAAGGCCTGATTTGGCTCTGGATAGAAATTTCTCACCTTGGCCTGAAATTTTTGGTTGATTCTATCTTACAAAATGCTTCAAAGTCTGTGAAACAATACGCAGGAGTTATTGTCAAGTCCAGTTGCCATGCCCTCGATTCAGACTCATGGCGACCTCCTGTGTCAGGATAGAACTGCGCTCCGGAGGGTTTCAAGGCCAGATTTTCAGAAGGAGATCACCTGGCCTTTCTCCTGAGGCCTCTGAGTGAACTTGAACCCCCCATATGTCAGTTAGCAGTCAAGAATATTGACCCTTTGCACTAGGACTCAGGATATTATAGAAATGTCTTTTTGTTCTTAAAGTCTAGAAAACATCTTAAGGAGATTAAAAAGCAAATAATAAAATGATAAAAAAAAAATAGCATTTTGGAGATGATGGGCCTTAAAATTATTCTAGCACAATACCTTCATCTTACAGATGAAAATAATTAGCTCCCAAACGAAATGATTTATGCAGTTCCTAAGTTAAGCAGTAGTATGGAACCCCAGTTGTGGCTCCTATTTCTATTATTCTCCTGCCCCTACATACAAAATAAGGCTATTACTGAGAAAGCTGTGACATGCAGGCATCCCATAGAATTTTCTACTGCATTCCATATTCTACTCAAAAAGGCACCCTGAGTAACTGAGCCAGTTGCCTAACAGATGGCAAAGCTACACTTGTTTTCCTAAAACCTCATTAAAAGTTCTTCATTCCTTCTCATGCCTAAAAAAGAAAGAAAAAAAAAAGTACCGTTTTCATTTTACTTAAGGCCTTTCAAATTGTAGAGAATTGGTTGAGGAAAATTGACATGTGAATGGAATAAAACTACTGATTTCTCCTCTTCTAGTCTCTGGGACTCATAATAATAATTTGCACCAGTGCCACTACCAGAACAAATGAGGAGTGACTGTTAAATAGCTGAGACTCACAGACCTACCCTGGCTGCAGGTGTGCATTGCAGACAAATACTTTTTGATCAATTTGTAGACATTCATTCACTGGCACACTCAGAACTCATAATCAAAAATATCATTTTTCAATGAGCTCACTTCCAGTGAGTTGAGAAATCTATGTCTAACTCTGATACTGAACAATTACATAACTCTTAGCAAAATATTTAAATACTCCATGACTCAGTTTCCTCATCAACCATATGGTGATGACCTGACTATATGACACTTGGATTGTGGAGCAGCTAATGACAAATTCACCACTGTTCAGAATATCTTGGTCTAGATTAAAGTAACATGCCAAACAGTATAACAAATTGAACAGTGAGCCACTTTTTAGTTCATTAAATTCTAATTCCATTAAGGCCATGTGAAGTGCATAATGAAGTGGCTGTTGAATTGAGTCACATGTTGTCACTTTTGCATATTAGATTCAATATTAGGAGATGTTGTTGTTGTTGTTAGGTGCCAGAGTGATATTAGGGGATAAACTTTGTAAATTTCCCTGTACTCCGTGCCATGTTCCCAAAGTCTCAAATAGTTAGGGACTGAAATGTTTAAGTGCTATTAATGGTCTACAAGAATTTACAAAAACTAATTCCCCCTTTAAAACTGCTAAATTAAGTTATCCAGTAAGAATACATTAGATTATCCATAAATCTTGGAAAACCATAGAAGCAAGTAAAATGCCATATGAAATCACTTTAACTTAGCATTAAATACTGTGAAATGCATTTTGAAGAATCATGTGCAATATAATTGGCAGGACATTGAGCACCACTGTCAAAAAGCCCTTGTCCTTTGTTTATCATTTCTTTTTTCTTTTCAAGAACAGAAGTTAGAATTTATCCATGGAAGTGATGTTTACAAAGAGAAAGCATAAAATATTTTTAATTTGCAGAACTATCAGGACATAGAAAATTAAAACCCTAATTCCTAACTGTGAGCAACCCAAAAAGTAGGACAGGAGCCTTTTTTGTCTAGTTTTCAATTAAAGGAAGCCAAGAGCCGCTGATGAAGTGACATTTCTACTGCATATTCTAAGACTTTGGGCCTTTGCATTGTTGATTCAAATCTGCAATAGAAATTATTTTAATGGACAAAAAGAAATTAAGCTTTAGCAATTATGAGACTAATTCCCTCAATTTAGGATAACTGGATAATTCATTCAGTTTCCAAAGAGATTGTCTGGTTTGGTTGCCTGCATTTATTGACACATATTTGCTAAAACTGTATCTCTTTTAGGGACATAATGTTGATAAGTGTATTTACGTGGGAATTTGAGATTCATTAAAATGTAATTAAGTTTACTTAAAATATTTTCTTTGGGGCATTCTTTAAGGTATAAAACATTAATACCATGTGAAAATTATGCCTATATTTGCTTACACTATAAAGATTTAACTATTGGGTACAAATATCTAAAATTTAAATTCAGGTGTGATCGAATCCACTTGATATTGTATCAAGGCTTATCTTCCACCAAAATACATAGGGATAGTAAAAGCCAAAGACAGAAATTATTCTGGAGGGTGAAAGCTGAAATTTCATGGAAGTCTACTAATACCAAAATACAAAGATAATTTTTACTCTTCTTAATGAAATGCAATTCCTTAAGAATAGTAAAAACCCATTAATCCTAATGTTGTACAGTATTGTCAGTAAACATTGAACTAATTTATGCTTTCCTTCATTTCTTCTTCCATTCATTCATCTGTTCATCCATTCTACACACTATTTGAAAGATCTGCTTTTACTATGATGAAACCATGTACAGGTACCACTAACACTCTAATGAACAACAGATTTAATTCTTAAAGATAATAGACTCCAAATGAATAGGAAAAGGAATAATTTCTTATCTGCTTTGTAATTTATAAGGTTGTCTTTCTGCAATGGAAATAATGTTTTATATTATTTTAAAAGTGATGTTCTCCTTTGCTTCATTGCCACCCCCTCACACTTTTAAATTGTACCCCTTTAGGCCTGACATTTATAAGAAATAAACCCATTGATTTATCAGTTACCTATTAGTGAATAGTCCCTTAGTCACCCAAGATCAGAAAAGTTCAAAATGACTGATTCTAGGGTCTCCACTAAGTTTTAGCCAGAATCTGGACTTCTCCTTACTTGAGAGTTGGATATTTTAAAAATGACAAGAAGGAACAATGGTTTTCTTCTTCTTCTCTCCATAGTCAATAAATATGTGACATCCTAGTAAGTGCCTGACCCAATTCTATGACCTGGATCTCCACTGACTCCTCCTCCTCCATTTATCCCTTGAATGGTTGGTTTCTTTTTTTCTCATTAGATATGCACTTCCTAAGTTTCAATCTTGAAACTGATGATACTGTCCATCTCTCTCACTAGTCACAATCAGCTGATCCATTACTAAAAAGATTAGTTAAATAATTAATAGAAAGTTTCCTCATGGAAACAATTTTATGTATTCCTGTCTTGGCAACATTAGAAGTTTTAATGATGGATAAATATATGTAATGGATATAATAGATATCTGTCTGTCTACCTATGTTGTATCTATCTATCTGTCTGTCTGTCTGTCTATGTTGTTGTTGTGAGGTGCTGTTGAGTCAGTTTTAACTCATAGCGACCCTGTGTACAAAAGAATAAAACACTGCCTACTCCTGTGCCATCTCACAGTTGTTGCTATGCTTGAGCCCTTTGTTAGAGCCACTGTGCCAATCAATCTCATTGAGGGCCTTCCTCTTTTTCCCTGACCTCTGCTTTACCCAGTGTTATATTCTTCTCCAAGTAATGGTCCCTCCTGATAACATGTTGAAAGTACATCATCCTCACTTCTAAGGAGAATTCTACCTATACTTCTTCCAAGACAGATTTCTTCATTCTTCTGGCAACCATGGTATATTCAACATTCTTCACCAGCACCATACTTCAAATTCTGCTTTGGTCTTCCTTATTCATTGTCTAGTTTTTGCATGCATATATGGCAACTGAAAAGACCATGGGTTGGGTCAGGTGCACCTTAGCCTTCAAAGTGACATCTTTGCTTTTTAACACTTTAAAGAAGTCTTTTGTAGCAGATTTTCCCAATGCAATATATCATTTGATTTCTTGACTGCTGAGTCCACTGGCATTGCTTGTAGATTCAAGAAAAATGAAAACTTTAACAACTTCAATCTTTTCTCTGTTTATCATTATGTTGCATATTGGTCTAGTTGTGAAGATTTTTGTTTCTTTATAATGAGGTAGAATCCATAGTGAAGGCTGTAGTCTTTGATCTTCATCACTAAGTGCTTCAAGTTCTCTTCACTTTCAGCAAGCAAAGTTGTGTCACTTGAATATTGCAAGTAGTTAATGAGTCTTCCTCCAATTCTAATGCTGCATTCTTCTTCACATAGTCCAGCTTCTCAGATTATTTTCTCAACATACAGATTGAATGAGTATGGTGAAATAATACAAACCTGATGCACACATTCCCTGATTTTAAACCATACAGTATCTCCTGTCTTTTTTTGAACTGCTTCTGGTCTATGTACAGGATCCACAAGAGCTCAATTAAGTCCTCTGGAATTCCCATTCTTAACAACATCATCCATAATTTGTTATGATACCCACAGTCAAATGTCTTTGCAGTTAATAAAACACAAGTGAACATCTTTCTAGTATTTTCTACTTTCTTCCAAGATCCACCTGATATCAACAATAATATCCCTCATTCTATGTTCTCTTCTGAGTACAATTTGAATTTCTGGCAGTGCCCTGCCAATGTATTGCTACAATCATTTTTTAATTACCTTCAGCAAAATTTACTTACATGTGATATTAAGGATATTCTTCAATGATTTCTGCATTTCAATGGATCACCTTTTCTTTGGAATGGGCTTATACATATGGATCTCTTCCAGTTGGTTGGCCAGGTAGCTAGCTATCTTCCAAATTTCTTGACATAGATGAGTGAGTGCTTCCAGAATTGCATCCATTTGTTGAAGCATCTCAATTGATAGTCTGTCAATTCTGGAGACTTTTTTTTTTGCCAATGCCTTCAGTGCAGCTTGGACATCTTCCCTTAATACCATCAATCATATACTACTTCTGATATGGCTGAATATCAACCAAATCTTTTTGCTACAGTGACTCTCCATCACCTTTTGATGCTTCCTGTGTCGTTCAATGTTTTGCCCATAGACTCCTTCAAGATTGAAACTCAAGACTTGATTTTTTTTCTTCAGTTCTTTCAGCTTGAGAAATGACAAGCATGTCTTCTCTTTTGGTTTTCTAACTCCAGGTCTTTGCATATTTTATTATAATACTTCACTTTGTCTCCTCAATCAATCCACCCTTTGAAATCTTCTGTTCAACTCTTTACTTCATCATTTCTTCCATTACTTTAGCTACTCTATGTTCAAAAGCAAGTTTCAAAGTGTCTTCTGATACTTATTTTGGCCTTTTCTTTCTTTCCAGTCATTTTAATGACCTTTTGCTTTCATCACATATGATGTCCTTATTGTCACCCCACAACTCGTCTGGTCTTCGGTCATTGGTGTTCAGTGTATCGTATCCTTGAGATGCTCCCTAAATTCAGGTGGGATATACTCTGGGTCGTACTTTGGACCTCTTTTAATTTTTTCAGCTGCAATTTGAACTTGCTTATTAGCAATTGATGTTCTGCTCCACAGTAAGTCCTGGTCTTGTTCTGACTGATGATAATTGATTTTCTCCATCATCTCTTTCCAGACATGCAGTTGGCTTGATTCCTGTGTATTCCATCTAGTAAGGTACATGTGCACAGTTGTCATTTATGTTGTTGGAAAAAAGGTATTTGCAATGATAAGTCATTGGTCTTGCAAAATTCTATCATGAGATCTCCAGCTTTGTTTCTATCACTAAGGCCATATTTTCTAGTTACCGATCCTCTTCTTTGTTTCCAATTTTCACATGCCAATCATGCATAATTATCAATGCATTTTGGTTGCATGTTTGATGAAATTCAAATTACAGAAGTTGGCAAAAATCTTTAATTTCTTCATCTTTGACATTAGTATTAGGTGCATAAATTTGAGTAACAATTGTATCAACTGCTCTTTCTTATAAACTCACTGCCGTCAAGTCATTTCTGACTCATAGTGACCCCTCCTTGGGTTTCCGAGGTGGTATCTCTACAGAAGTAGATTGCCCAATCTTCCTTTCAAGGAGTAGCCTGTGGGTTTGAATTGCCAGCCCTCTGGTTAGCAGTCAAATGTCTTAGGCACTACACCACCAGAGCTCCCATTTCCTTATGTTGTTGTTGTTGTTATGTGCCTTCGAGTTGGACCCAACTCATAGCGACCCCCCCTTGGGTTTCCAAGGTGGTATCACTACAGAAGTAGATTGCCCAACCTTTCTTCCGAGGAGTGGCTGGTAGGTTTGAACCTCCAGCCTTCTGGTTAGCAGTCAAGTGCCTTAGGCACTGTGCTAACAGAGCTCCTTATAGGTGTATGGATGTTATCCTATCACTGACAGCATTATATTTCAGGATAGATCTTGAAAATTTTTTTTGAAGGCAAATATGACATGATTCTTCTTCAATTTGTCATTCTCAGAATAGTAGAGCATTATTGTCTGATTCAAAATGCCCAATACTAGTCCGTTTCAGCTCACTAATGCCTAGGACATCTCTCCTTAAGCATTCTACTTCATTTTTGACAAGTTATAATTTTCTTAGATTATACTTTGTACATTCCATGTTCTGATTATTAATGGATGTTTGCAGCTGTTTCTTTTCATTTTGAGTCATGCTACTTCAGCAAATGAAGGTCCTAAAAGCTTTACTCCATCCATGTCATGAAGGTTGACCCTACTTTGAGGAAGCAGATCTTCCCCAGTCTTGTTTTGAGTGCCTTCCATTCTGAGGGGTGCATCTTCCTGCACTGTATCAGACAACATTCTGCTGTTTTTCATAAAATTCTAACTGGTCTTTTTTTCAGCAGTTGATCACCAGGTTATCTCTAGAAGTTTGGCCCTCTTTCCTCATCTAATAGAGAGGCTAAACTATTTCCCCAAACCAAAGTTGTAGTAGGGTTCACTTCACTTTTGGAGGGAGAATCATCTGGAAGGATATGAATTCCTTTTTGCAAGGAGAACATTCTTACCAGCCTCTGAACAGTAGCTCTACCACTGCATGAAAGCATTAGCAACCTGTTTATTTAAGAAAGTTACAGCAAGGACTCCTATTTATAACAATATCCTCCCATTGCGTAAGCCTTTCTCCCTACCACTTCCTGTGGTAAATTTGCAGTTGTATTAAAGAAAAAAGAATGACTTTGGAGAAACTAAGATTTCCAGATAAGATTGAAAAACTGGAACTCGCTCTCCAAGAAGAAAATGTCTCTTTATAGGAGAGAGGAGGAAATTGGCCTGATTTGTAAAGGCTCCTGGCCCATGAGGGAAGGATATGCTGCCCTGCTGGGGACAGGGTTAGCTCCAGTTGTATCCTCAGGCACCTTGCAGTCCAGGCCTCCCGAGGCTGCAGGTGGAAGCTTATGGCTGAGGATGTGACTCAGAAGTGGCAGCCAAAATTCCATTAATCTGCTCTCTCTGGCAGGTGGTCGAGGTATTGAAAGGGCTGGGCCTGGACAGCAGGAGAACCTGAGCCAAAACCTGAGGGAGTCTTTGCATGGAAAAGCTGACACTTGGCCTGGAAATCAAATTCCAGGCACATGTGGCAATGTGGTTGATGTTTTACAAGAACGCTCAGGAAAATGTCTCAGAAACCGCCAGGCCTGGGTCATCTGCACTCTTCCCTGGCTCTGCCGAGGGTCACAAGCAGGAGAGTGCTGAGTTCTTCTCCCCCAAATGCCTGGTACGCTGGCTTGGTAGGATTTGCACTGCCCTCATCCCTCTGCTGCCCGTACTCACCACAGCTTGAGCTTCTAGTGCCAGAGTTTTTTTTTTTTTTTTTTTTAATTCCATGGACTTCTTCTGCTGTCAGTGAAGCCCATGGAACCTTTTCAAAGTAATGTTCTTACATATAGAAACCAAAATACATAGAATTATCAAGGACACAAGGAGGGTGGGTGTTCAGGGCTGTAATCTTCATGGAAGCAGACTACCACATCTTTCTCCTGCAGAATGGCTGGTGGGTTGGAACCACAAACTTTTTGGTTAGCAGCCAAGGACTTAACCAATGCGCTACCAGGATACTCTCTCTCTCTGTCTCTATGTCAGTTCATTAATAATGAGATTTAATGGCAGATGTAATAACTGATAAAATTTTGACATAGTGACGAGTGTAAAAAAACATTAAAAAATATCTGCAATAACTGAAATGTGATATGAATATATTTGTGGTTTCTTTTGGTGACCAGAGGTTCTGGTCGTGTAGTGGTTAAGACATTTGGCTGCTAACCAGAAGATCAGTAGTTCGAATCCACCAGCTGCTCCATGGAACAAAGATGAAGCAGTCTGCTTTCATAAACATTTGCAGCCTTGGAAACCCAGTGGGGGTCACTATGAATCGAAATGACTCAATGGCAGTGCATTTGGTTTGGTTTGTTATTGGTGACCAGAGGCACAGGTACACCTGGTACCACTCAGGTTTGCTGCCTGTTCTGGTTACCTAGTGCTGCTCCAACAAGAATATACCACAAACGGGATGGCTTGAACAAACAGGAGTTTATTCTTACAATTTAGAGGCTTTAAGTCTAAGTTCAAAGTGCCAGTCTCTAGGGGCTGTGTGAAAGCCCCTCAGCCTTGAGCTTCAGCTCTGCCTCTTGCTCCCAGCCCATTGAAGCTAGAGGCTTCTCTTTACTCAGGCAGCCACTGGCTGCTGAGGCTAACAAGCCCAAGGGCGATAAATAAAATGGCACAGTCCCGATGTTACCAAACCACATGGCAAGCCATTAATTCAAGTCCATTGTAGGTCCCAAGGTAAGTAGAGCATGGCAGGCTGCTGAACAATGACACGGCTACATGCAGGGTCCAAGCGTGCCATAAGCTAGAGACCATTCCCAAAGCTGCTACTTATGTATGGGAAGCAAACCACATCCCTAAAGCAACTACTCAGATGCTGGTGGTAGATCCCACCATGGAGTTGATTACCAGTCTCCTCATGGGGAATAACTACCACCAGCTGCCCAGCCACTCAACCAAGCCCAGCCCAGTTGATGCACAAACTTAACCACCACACTGCCTATGGTCTTAACTGAAGCACTGGCTAAATTTCATGTAGACGTCACTAAAAACCAAGATGTGATTTTTTCCTCTAAGCTCTTGGACCCCTGGTTTAGAACCTCTGATTTAGTGCTGTTTCTCAGCCTAAAAAATTCTAAGTAAAACATTAGCAAATTAAATACATATGTGTGTGTGTGCTTTAGATGAGAGAACTACAAGGGTACATCACTCCCACCCTAAGAACCAGAAAAAAATCAGATAACCTACAAAAAAAAAAAAAAATCAACTCATTTTGAGCCCATCAGCAAGCTGAGATCACAAATCAACAAGGTAAACTGAGTGCCAAAGAGCAACAGTCTCCTCCAACGAGGGGCAGGGTACATAATGACTTTGGAAAAGCGTGGAATCAAAAGAACAAATCAACCATCCCCCTCACTCCATTCTCCAGGCGCTTAGCACCAAGAAACAAACAGCAGCAGTATTTCACTGTGGGAAGGACAGGAGTATGGAGAGAGCTCCACTGACGAAAGGTACGCTGGGAACTGCTGACAACTGAGAGTAGAGCAGAAACATTGACCTAGGGTGGAGTAAGTCATGTCAATCAGTAGTCTCAATGATAGCGATTAGAAATATTTAATAAATTACAGTAATGACATATTCGCTAGATTGCCAATCTATAGCCCACTGGCCATTTCTGGCCATGACTTTTTATTTATGTGTAGTCTTATGGTCGCTTTGTGCCATAATGGCAGAGTTGAGTACTTGAGACAGAGACTATATAGCCTACAAAGCCAAAAACATTTACTACCAGGTCTTGACAGAAAAGTTTGCTGAATCCTGATCTATTTAAAGGTATCAGAGAGCTTCAAAAGCATTGAGGAGTAGAGGGAGTAAGATTTCAAAGAAAGAATATTCAAAGAAAAATGGAAGAACTGTTCTTAGGGGCATTTGTTGATTCTTCATTAGGCTAGAGTCTGAGAATCTAAGTTTGCCTGGGGCAGAGGTTGATGGGTGGGAGACAAAGCAAGCAGCAGAGATTTGGGTGGTCATGTGAAATAGAAGGGACAGAATTGGAGATTTGAGGAGCTTTTCCCCTGAATTCAAAGCTGTGTGGGGCAGAAGGTTATAGACAAATCTAATACCTTGGCAAAGCAAAGTGGAATTTCCCACAGTCTCCCATATGGGAGACAAAGCCCCACTGTGGGAGGGAACCTGATAACAACTAGTAAGATCCTGAAGCCCAATGTTAGTGGTCAATTGACACTAATGATCTACAACCCTTATACCCTAAGGAAACTTGCCATTAATGGACATCATGAGTGGAGAGTGTAGGCTTGGACCAGAGTGGAAAGTCATTGCTAAGGGACAGAGAAACAAGGCCCCTAACAACCACCACTACCTCACCTGATGAAGGTGAATGACTAGTATAAAGCAAAATAGGAGATAGGTGTTGATGATGTTCTATTTCATGGTATGCTTGTCCTCATTTTGTGAAAATTCATTGAGTTGTACAGTTTGGATTTGTGCCCTTTAGTGTTTACATGCTATATTTTAAATAAATTTTCCAAAGAGCTACATCCTTTGGCTCACCATTCCCAATTCTTCCTTATTTCAAAATTTCTATTACTTTCCATGATACAACAGTTTGGCTATGTCTTTTGCTTACATGAGTCTCACTAACCCTTACTTTCATGGTCTCACCTCAAGCCACCTATGAGTTAATTTCCTTATAGTGTCTTCCTGAAAAACAAGTCAGGTTTTAATTATTAAAGTGATTGTTTTTGTCTTCTCTTCAGAAGTAATGGCCACATTGTGTTCTGTATGGTCACATTAGCAGAGTATCATACTTTAAGAAGAACACAGACAGACTGGAACATGTCCAGAGGAGGGTGAATAAGATAATTAAATGTATGGGAATTACGTTGTCTGTGAAACATTCAAATGGACTGGAAAATAAGTAGAGTCAGGGGGATAGCATAGTCACTGCTTTCAAACACATAACATATTGTGTGGGAGAAGGATCTATTTTATTCTAATTATTTTGAGGGCAGAACAGGGAAAAAAGATTGATCATTACAGAGAAAGACAATGCTCAATTATCCGTTTGTGAAAAATAATTGTTGTGCTATCCATTCACTCATTTAACAAAAATTTATTGAATTATAAATATATCACAGTGCCTACTGCCTAGGAGTTCATAGTCTAATGCTCAAGATAGAAGTATACACAATTACAAAACATGTAAAGGCCCAAATAATGATCATAAAGTGATGTAACTCAGCAAAGAAAAGGATGGATGAGGAACAAGAATTGAGAAGGTGAGTTCCAAAGCAGAACTCAGTCCTCTCTCCTCTAAAGCTACTCTCCATCCCATATTCCTTGTGGAAACGAGAGGCACCACCTTCCACTCAGTTACTCAAGCCAGTAACCTGAGAGCCCACCATGATTTCATCCTCTCCCTCACCTTACACCCAAACCCAGTCATTCTCTCAATTCTGTGAATCCTAGCACAAAACATTTCTCAAACATAACTCTTCATTATACCTATTAACACCACCATCTCACCCGCTTGTCTAATTAGTTTGGTAACATCCTAACTAAATCCCCTGACTCCAGCCTCATACGTCTCAAATACTACCTCACACAAACGTTAGGGTTACTTTTCTAAAATAAAAATTGGGTTATGTAAACCAATGCCCTGCTTAAAGCCCTTCACAGACTCTTTGTATGTAGAAAAGTCCTCACTCTGGAGCATAAGATGTGAGGCCCTTCCTATTTGGCTCTTGCTCATCCATCCAGCTCAACTCAGACCAGCTCCCCATCTGTATGTGCCCTCCGTTGCAACAGTTATTGGCCCTTTATACTGACTCCATTAGTCAACTCCATTGCGCACATGCACATCTGGGCTCACCATGTTCTCTTTATCTGAGATCCCCTTCCTCAGCTCATCCATCTGGAAAAGCTACTCTCCCGCCATGTGTCAGCTTTAGCATCAATTCTATGAAGTCCTCCCTGACCCCCGCACTTGGAAGATGGATAACTTCCTCCTTTGTTCATCCACTTTCTGCAGACCTTTAATATGATTTCTGGTTTTGTCTCCCTTCTTGCCAGGTTGTGAGCTCCTGGGGAGCATGAACAAGGTTTTATAACAGTGGTTAAGAGTGTGAACTCTGGAGTCAGATTGTCTGGGTTGGAATTCTGGTTCCATTTCCTATTAGCTGTGTATCCTTGGTTTCTTCACTTCTTCTCAATTTCATCCTCTTAAAAATCATGATAATAATGGTATCTATCTTATAGGGTTGTTGTGAAAATCAAATGAGATATTACCTGTCAAGTACTTAGAATAGAACCTTGTATGTAATAATTCCTTAGTAAATGTTATTATTATTGCTATTGTTATTATTTGTTATTGTTGTTATGTGTCATCGAGTCATCCCTGACTCATAGCGACCCCTCCTTGGGTTTCTGAGGCAGTATCAGTACGGAAGTAGGATTGCCCAACCTTCCTTCCGAGGAGTGGCTGGTGGGTTTGAACCGCCAGCCCTCTGGTTAGCAGTCAAGTGCCTTAGCCACTATGCTGCCAGAGCTTATACTACTACTATTATGTCTGCATTAGAAGTTGATAGCCCAGAAGATGGTATATGGTAGATCCTCAATAAATATTTCAGTTAATTTATTTTTTAAAATCTACACACTAAAGAAAATTTAAGATGGGAACACACACACACACACAGGCACAAAAACACACGTGCTGCTTGGGTAATTCACACTTGAGAAATTTACCTGTCACAGGTATTATTCTATTGTGATGGTCCATTTCTGATCCTCAAAGGAAAAATTTGACCTTACAGCCCCAGTCTTGTAGTACTACATCTTCCTGCACAGAACATTTTAGAAGGAATCCAGTACTTTAAGTTAGAGACTATAGCTAGGTCAGTGAAATTTATCTTTAAAATACTAGCAGGTAAGAGGAAAGTTGGGGACAAAAATCTTAACTTGTAAGCAGCCATTTAACTATGTTCAGGAGTAAATTTTAATATACATTTAAATGATCTCCATTCTCTAATCCAGAAATGTAAAAGTCATCCTTCCAGCAAGAATAATTAATTATGAGCTTTCATAACACTAGAATTTGATACACAAAGTTACATAATAGGGTCTTTGTCATGACACTATTAGAGGTCCTTGTCACCTTACCACATCGAGAACTTCTAAGCCTAATTAACTGATAGGGTTTTTTTCTTTCATCCCCAGATTCTGGAAAATTTTATTTGAAGTACAGGGTGTTTCTTTCTTTATATTTCTAAGGAAGCTTTCATAACATGATGGCCAAATTATTTGAAAAATGTATCCCTGAGGTGATGTCATTTTCAAGGGAAAACATACTTGGGATATGAAGTATTCCCCTCAGAAATCTCTGAGATCTTGCATCTGTACTCTTAACCCCAAGAGGTTATCAAATGATAGTAGTTGATTGTAAAAGGGATGATTTCTAATGGGGTGTTGGCAGGCAGGCTGGCCAAGAGTCATAGGTCACTGCACAAATATTTATAGAGGAAGTGAAAGCTTAATTTTTGCTTTCACTATCAGACACAGCTCACAAATGTGTAAGAAAAGGCTAATGTTCAGGATTAAGATACCCTTGTACATGAAAAAAACCCAGAAATCAATAGCCTTGTTGGCAGTATCTTACACCGTATCACATGCCAGCCTATAATTATACAATGTGGGCTGTCTAAAGGATTTCCATAAAGAAAGGAAAATATCCTAAAAATATAAGCAAAGCTAGGCCAAGAAGTTTGCAGAAAATGTAACATCTATCCAAATAGAACATAAAGAAGTGTTTTAGAATGTGTAGACATTAATTACAAAGCTGTGTGGAAACATTTGTTCTTTGATGATTTCAAGATGGTTGCCAATATCAGACTCAGTAGAGAAACTTTTTTATTCCTTCCAGGCCAAAGGTATATTATGGCAAGGCTTCTGATCTGTTATTCATTCACAGAGCAAGAAATACATGACTGTAAGTACAGTTAGCTGACAAAAATAGTAGAGAAAAAGCAGATTTTTTTTCAAGTGGCCATTTAATTGGCCCATTGGGGGAACAGCATGGGATTGCGGTTAGGGCACAGGCTTTAAAAGAAGAAAGATTCCAATTTGAATCCCTGTTCTGTTCCTTACTAGAGCTAGCTTTTCAAGTTCCTTAACTTTTCTAAGCACCATTTTCCTCTTCTGTAAAATGGGGACAATCCTCAGGGTCATTGTGAGGATTAAATGAGATCATGGCAATTAAAGTGTTTTGCAATGGTTCCTGGCACTGGGATATTATTTCAAAATCTTAGTTATTGTACTATGGAATCAGTGACTAGAGGAAAGGGTTACCTTCTATTTAATTCAGTTCATAGAGTGAAACCTGATTTTTCTGATAGTGTTGACAAGTCTCAGGGACTGGTGTCAATGTTTTCAAGCCTAATAGGAGAATCAGAAGAACCCAAACAGCAGACTTCCCAACTATAAAGTAGGGAAAAGGGTTATTAAGGCCAAGAACTACCAACAGCAAAGGCTGTGAATCTGGCTTACAAAACAGTTTATGTTGATTCTTTGATTCATTGCTATGGGTGATGACTACTGCAGGAAGGACAGGACCATGCGATGGCAACAGGATTGAGAGTCCTGGGGTGAGTCACTGAATAATCACATCAAACCTCATAGGATTGCACACCCTGCCAGACAGCTGACTTCTTTCATTGTACAGAATGAAAAACTGCTTATGAGGAATTATTAATCCCCTTCAAGGTTTGTCCTTTTGATGTTGAAGTGTTAAAGTTTTCTATAAATTTTTTGAGGTAAGTTCCCTGGGAGGTAGGTCATTGTGAAATATTTTTCCCCAATCTTCAGGTTCTCTCTTTTCCTTTTGGAGAGTCTTTTGGTGTGCATAAAAATTTAATTTTTAGAAGGTCTCAGTCATCTAGTTTTTCTTCTGGTGTTTGTGCATTTTAGTTACATTTGATAGTCTATTTATGTCATAAATTATAGCCCCTCAGTTTGTCCCTATTTTTTCTTTGATGAACTTTTTACAGTTTCAGGTTTTATATTTAGGTCTTTGATCCATCTTGAGTTTATTTTTGTATATGGTGTGAGGCATGGATCTTGTTTCATTTTTCTGTGAATGGATATCCAGTTTTGCCACTGCCATTTGTTAAAGAGACTATTTCTTCCCCATTTGATGGGTTCAGCTCTTTGTCAAAAGTCAGCTATCCATGTATTTCTGGATTCTCAATTCTGTTTCACTGATCTGTGTGTCTGGTGTTATACCAATACCATGCTGTTTTTGACTACATGGCTGTATAGTATGTTTTGAGATAGGGAGTGTGACATCTTCTACTTTGTTCTTCTTCTTTGGTGGTGCTTTGCTTATCCAAGGTCTCTTTCATTTGCATATAAAATTAGTGCTTGGCTCCTTGGAGAGAACAAGCATGGGAGAAAGAAGAGCTGCTTATGTACAGGGAGACAGCTCAGGGAGCAGGAGTGCATGGAGGGATGGATACAGGGAAGAGGTAACTGTCGGGAGGAAGTGGGAGGGGAGATGTTGCATTGTGGTAAACTGTGGTCAATGTCATGAGACAAAGTGTATGTGAACTGCTGTATGGAATGTGAATTTGCTCTGTAAATTTTCACCCAAATCACAATTAAAAAAAAAAAAAATCAGTGCTTGGATTTTCCATGTCCTCAAAGAATGCTGAGGGAATCGGGATCAGGATTGCATTGAATCTGTAGATTGTTCTACTTGCTATTGATACTTTCACAATGTTCAGTCTTTCTATCGATGAACATTGTATGTTCTTCCATTTATGTAGGTCTCTTATTATTTATTGTAGTAGTGTTTTGTAGTTTTTTTGTATAGGTCTTTTATGTCCCTGATAAGGTTTGTTCCTAAGTATTTTATCTTTTTGATAGCTATTGTAAATGATGCTATTTTCTTTATTTCCTTTTCAGAGATCTCTGTGTTGATATAGAAGAGTCCAGCTGATTTTTGTATGTTGACCCTATATCCTGCCACTTTGCTAAATCTTTCAATTAGTTCCAGTATTTTTCTTGCTGAGCCTCTTGTTCTATATGTAGGATCATATAATCTGCAAATAGAGATATTTTACTTCTTTGCCAATTTGGATGCCCAAGGCTGTAAATCTTTATAAAAGCAGACTGCTCCTCTTTCTCCTACAGAGCGGCTGGTCCAAAGCATTGGTCCAACATTCTGTCTCAGTAAACAGAATGTACTGAATATAATAGCATTTCTTTGAGATGATTGAGGATCATGTAGGGATTCACAGTTAACATCCTGAGGTCTGCGTTCATACAGAAAGTGGAAGAGAAAAGGAATATGGTCTCCAGGTGTATTAGTTTCCTTTGATTGCTATAACTCATTACTACAAACTGGATGACTTCAAACAAGAGAAATTTATTCTCACAAAGTTCTGAAGTCCAGAAGTCCCAAATTAAAATGTCAGCTACATTGGTTCCTTGCAGAGGCTTTGAGGGAGATCCATTCCATACCTCTTTCCTAGCTTCTTGCAATCCTTGGTGCTCCTTGGCATATAGAAACATAATGCTAATTTCTGCCTTTGTCTTCACATCACTTTCTTTTCTGTGTGTTTTCTCCCCATGTCTCTGATGTGGACAATTAACACAGGATTCAGGACCCACTTTAATCCAGAATGATCTTATTATGAGATCCTTAACAGTAAGGTCATATTCACTACACTTGGTGATTTTGAAATAAATCTCAGTCACACAACTCCAACAGTTTTGTTCCATTTGACTCTCACAAACAAAACAAAATCATGTTACTAGCCTGATTGTTCTTTTTATGTTGGCTGCCTGAGGACCTACAGATAATTCACAGGGCCACCTGAAGTTGCTAGGGGAGTCATGACAGAAAGTTTTTATTAGCTGAATACTTAGTTTAATTTTTTGACTCTGATTTTGTTTATATTCTTTTCCTTCCTGTTTTTAATTTAGGAAATCTTTGTTTGGTTTTTGCAAGTCATCTCAAATCTTTTCTGGAAAAAGGCAGAGTATAAATATCAACATGCCTAAATATAAGTCAAGGTTTTCCCTCAAAAAGTATGACTCAGGAAGAAATAACCTGCCTATATTCAAGTTCTCAGACTATTATAGAGTACTGTGACATATATTTTATACTGAATAATGAGGTATAGTTTGGGGACTATCATTAGTCTGGAATGACTATAATCCATGCTATTTTAGGATATTTTATAGCAATCTGACAAAATTGTAAAAAAGAATCACAATAACAGAAGGAAACAAATTATTTAGCAATTAATCCTAGTATATGACACAATTGCAAATGTAAAATGCTATTTTAAGCAAGATTTTTAAAGATCACTTTAAATTCAATATAGTAAGTGGTTAGGTTGTAGAAATCAAGGACATGAACTTATGCAACAAATGGGGGGAATATCTATAATATCATATGGATTTGTTGGTAGATTTGTGGCTTAGGATACAATTTCCAGTGACAATATCATATACAAATCCAAATATTGCTAATGCTTGATCTCAAACAACTTAGATGGAAGTGAAGATAACAATTCTGTTTCAAAAAAGTGTTGATTCCCAAAGTGACTGCTTTGATTATTATATTTATACTTGTTAGGGTAATCTTAAGGTCCCTGGTTGGTGCACAGTTTGCCTTTGACTAATCTAAAGTTTGGCGATTGGAACCCACTCAGTGACATTTCTTCCATAAAGATTACAGCCAAGAAAACCCTATGGAGCAACCATATTCTATTAGCAGATGCATCCTCATGTGGGGTTGTCATGAGTTGGAATCCATTCAATGGCTGTGAGGTTTTTTTCAGGATAATTTTTTAGGGTAATCTGAAGTATTACCAGACACTGTAATGACTGTCTTCTAAAATGGCCCCCAGTGATCCATGTCTTCTTGTATTCTGATGCATTCTTCACCTACATTGAATAGAGCTGACTTGAATCACCAGTAAAACATTGTAGAAATGATAGAAGATGACTCTTAGGGAGAAGTCATGATAAAAATTGCAGCTTTTGGATCACTGCTTCTAGAGAAACCCATCTACTATGTAATGAGGACACTCAGTTCACACTATGGCAAGGTCCATGTGGTGAGGAAAGAAAGCCTCCTGCCAAGAGCCAGTAGCAACAAGGTAGGCATGTGAATGAGCTGCCTCAGAAGTGAGTTCTCCAGTCCCAGGCAAGTCTTCAAATGACTACAATTCCAGCCAACATCTTGATTACAACCTCAGAAAAGACCATAAGCCACAATCATCCAGCTAAGTGACTCCCAGGTTCCTGAACCACAGAAACAGTGAGAAATAGTAATGGTTTATCATTTTAACCACTAAATTTTGGGATAAATTGTTACATAGCGATAGGTAACAAGACAGATTTTGGTACCTTGAAATGCTACTGATTTTTTTTTTTTTAAGCCTAATAAGAATGAAAGAGAGTGGCTTTTCAACTACTTAGTGGGTGTAAGTTTTCCAGGACCTTGAAAGGAATGCTGGTGAAAGCCCAAAGTTTTTTTAAAAAAAATGCATTTTATTGAAATATAATTTATGTACAGTGAAATACACAAAACTAAAGTGACATAGGTCAATGCTTTTTTTTTTTTTTTTTTTTTTTTTTTTTTTTTTTTTGCAGTATACCTTCCCTTCTCCTCCCACCCCTGGTAACCAACAAAGAAAGTTTCCTTCCATATATAAACCTTTCTTTGATTTTATGCAATAATGAACTAATACTGTTTTGTCCTTCTGTGATTGACTTATTTCACTCAGCAATAATGAACTAATAGTATATTTATTCTTCTGTGATTGACTTATTTCACTCAGCATAATGTCCTCCAAGTTCATCCTCATTATACGGTGTTTTGCAGATTCTACATTATTCTTTAGTGTTGCATAGTATTCCATTGTGTATATGTACCATAGTTCGGTTATCCATATATTGATGGGCACATAGATTGTTTCCATCTTTTTGTTATTGTCAGTAGTGCTGTGATGAACATGAGTGTGCATATATCTGTTCTTGTCCTGGCTATCACTTCCTTAGGATATATACCTACTAATGGGATTGCTGGGTCAAATGGTATTTCTAATTCCAGCTTTTTAAGGAATCACTATACTGGTTTCTGCAGTGGTTGTATTATTTTACAGTCCCACCAGCAGTGTATGAGAGTCCCAATCTCTCCACATCCTCATCAGCATTTGTTATTTTCTGTCTTCTTGAACTTTGTCATTAGTGCTGGGGTTAGATGGTACCTCATTGTTGTTTTGATTTGCATCTCTCTGATGGCTAATGATCATGAGCATTTCTTCACGGATTTGCTGGCTGTCTGAATATCCTCTTTGGTGAAGTGTCTTTTCATGTCTTCTGCCCTTTTTTTTAATTGGATTGTTAATTCCTTTGCTGTTGAGGTATTGGAGTTTTCTATAAATCTTAGGGATAAGTCCCTTGCCAGATATGTAATTATTGACAAGTATGAATTTGTTGCTGTCACTTTGTTATGTACTTTTTTTGTGGTGTTGATTTCTCTATTCCATATAATTTTTTGTGCTGTGCTCATTTTGTTTATGAACTGTCACTTACTTCATTGCTATTGTTTTAGTATTTGCTAAATATTTGTGCTGCTCCTCTTTTTTTATTTTGATATGAAGGTTTATAATTTTTCTTTGAGGTTACCTTGTGATTTATAAGTTTCTTCCCAAGTTCAGAACAGTCTGTTCTATCTTGCAGTTGTCTTGACTTCTCTACCATTTAGAAGTTCTGTAACTAAACAGTTTTCTCTCACTTTTTGATTTGTAGTCGTCCTCATTTGTCAATTGACTTTTGTGGTTCCCTGTTTACAATCTTGTAGACTTCTATACTTTGGATACTTCTAATACTGGGTTGGTTTCTGGTTTATGTCATCATGTTAATGGTCAGTCATTGTTTGCTGTTGTTGGTTCTCTGTCCAAAGGACTCCCTTTAGCATCTCTTGTAAGGTTGGTCTGGTTTTAACAAATTCCCTTAATTTCTGCTGATCTGGAAATGTCCTAATTTCACCATCATATTTGAGGGACAATTTTGCTGCGTATATAATTCTTGGTTGGACATTTTTCTCTTTCAGGGTTTTATATTAACTATTCCATTATCTTCTCGGCTGCATGGTTTCTGCTGAGAAATCTGAGGTTAGTCTTATCTGTTGCCCCTTATAGGTAACTTTTCATTTTCCCCATGCTGCTTTCAGGATTTTCTTTGTCTTTGGTTTTAATGAGTTTGATGATGGTATGTCTTGGTGATTTTCTTTTGGGGTCTATCCTGTTTGGGGCTAATTGGACTTCCTGAATGGATATATTCTCATCTTTCATCATACCAGGAAAATTCTCTTCCAACAAATCTTTGACAATTTTTTCTGTGGTTTTATATGTCTCTTCCTGTTCTGGAATTCCAATTACACATAGGTAATTCCTTTTGATTGTATCCCACATGAACCGTAGGCTTTCTTCATTTTGTTTTGAACTTTCTTTTCTGATTGATCTCTTTCCAAAGAAGTACTGAGGTATTTGCCTTCAATCTCACTAATTCTGTCTTCTATTTATTCAATTCTACTCCTTTGCCCATTCAATGTGTTATCTATTTCTGAAAATTTAGTATTAATCTTCTGAATTTCCATCTATAGATTTTGTATCATTTCTAATTTTTCATGTATTTTATCATTTTGTCCTTGTATTGTCTTTCAAAATTGTTCTAGTGTTTTCTCTGTGTTTTCCTCAATTCTGTCAGTGTTTTCCTTGATCTGCCTCTCAGTTCATTGAAAGTACCTAAATATAACTCTTTGGAATTCCTTATCAGGGAGTTCCAATGTTGCATTTTCCTCAGAGATGTGTTTTGAATCTCTATTCTGGTCCCGTGTGTCTCCTGCTTTATCTTGCTTCTTTGTGTAGACTGTTATGCTCTGTCATCTTTAAGGCTTTGTGATATTTTTGTGTTTATATAATTGGTGATTGTATGTTGGGGTGACTTGCCCATGATTTTCATTTTCTTTGTTTTGTTTGTATGTTTTCTACGTAAGCAGGGTACTGTGCTGTGCTCCTCTATTCACTAGTTGGCAGCCTCCCATATGTCCCTGCTGTCTTTGGCAAATGGAGCCTATTCTTAGGTCCCTGGAATCCAAATGAAAATGCTGTCACTTTAAAATCCAAACTGGCCACTGCTTGTAAACAATCAACAGGCTGTGCCTTAGGACACTTTAAATATCCAAATGGCTGCTGCTTATAAGAAATAAAAATGGCTGAACCCTCTGGACAGCTGAAAGTCTATAGCTCAGGTTGTCTCCTTCTTTGCTATTTCCCTTCCTAGTCATAGGCCATCAGAACAGTCATCCCTGCAGTCCTTGGCAACGAGGGCTGATCTTTAGGTCAATTCTCAGGTACCAACACCACTTGGAAATATTCAGGCTGTTGGTCCCATCAGAGTAGCTGACAGTCCACTGCTCTGACTGTCTCCTTACTCACTGTTTTCATTCAGGTTTTTCCACTAGTTGGTGCCTAATCCACTTCTGTATAGTTCCTTTCAAAGCTCAGGGGTCCAGGATTATCTCCTATATCTCTGTCAATTGTTTTATTTCTTTCTTTGTTGAAGAAGGTCTGTGTAGCTTGTCTGCCTATTCTGCCATCTTACCGGAAGTCCAGCCCAAAGTTTCTTGATGGCCTTCAAGGAGGCTGCTGGTTGAGGCTTAATGGACTGTGAAGTAACTGTTATTAGAAACTGCACCTAAGGAGATGCTTGTTATATACTGGCAGAGAGTTTAGCCACACTCTTAAAAGCAATTAGGTGGAAAGAAAAAAATATATCAAATGAAGCAGAAGACCAAGATAAAGAGATTTTTATACAATGTTAAAGGTATCATTTTTTTCTGTTGCTTTTAGTAAAATATGAGAGAAGAATGTAGGGTAAAGGAAACACTGTTAAATAAAAAGAAGCAAGGACTTCCTAGTTTTGCAATTTCCCAGTCTTTCTGATGAACAATGATGTTAAAATATAAAAATGGCTTCCAGACAATAATCAAATCCAGGACACTGCTAGGAAAACATGATCTAAAAATAAAAGTGAGAGTTGTTGTTATTGTTGTTAGGTGCCCTCAAGTCAGCTCTGACTCATAGTGACCCTATGTACAACAGAACAAAACACTTCCTGGTCCTGTGCCAGCCTCACAATCCTTGCTATACCTGAGCTCATTATTCCAGCCACTATGTCAATGCATCTTATTGAGGCCCTTCCCCTTTTTCATGGACCCTCCACTTTGCCAAGCATGATATCCTTCTTCAGGGAATGGCCCTTTCTGACAACATAACTGTGGTAGTTATGTTTGTGTGTCATCTTGGCTAGGCCTGGTTGAGTGGCTGGGCAGCAGGATGTAGTATTCCCCATGATGAGACTGGTAATCAATTCCATGGTGGAAGCTACTATGAGCAGCTGAGTAGCTGCCTTTAGGTATGTGGTCTGCTTCCTGTATTTAAGGAGAAGCTTTGAGAATGGTCTCTAGCCTTTGGCACACTTGAACCCTGCATGTAGCCATGTCATTGCTCAGCAGCCTGCTATGCTCTTCCAACCTTGGAACTTACAGTGGACTTAAGTTAATGGCCTGCCATGTGGTTTGGTAACATCGGGACTGTGACTTTTTACTTGTGAACATTGGGGCTTCTCAGCCTCAGCAGCCAGCAGCTGTCTGAGTGAAGAAATGCCTCTAGCTCCAGTGGGCCGGGAGCAGGAGGCAGAGCTGGAACCCAAGGTTGAGGGGCTTTCATCCAGCCCCTAGAGCCTGGCACTTTGAATTTGGACTTAAAGCCTCCAGATTGTAAGAATAAACTCCTGTTTGTTAAGGCCATCCTATTTGTGGTATTTTCTTGTCAGAGCGGCACTAGGTAACCAGAACAACAACCAAAGTAGGTGAGACAAAGTCTTGTCATTCTAGCTTCCAAGGAGCATTCCAGCTACACTTCTTCCAGGACAGATGTGTTAGTTCTTCTAGCAGTCCATGATATTTTCAGTATTCTTCTCCAACACCACAACTCAAAAGCATCAGCTCTTCTGTGGCCTTCCTTATTCATTGTCCAGCTCTTACATGCATATGAGGTGATTGAAAGTACCATGGCTTGGGTTAGGTGCACCTTAGTCTTCAAAGAGACATCTTTGCTCTTCAGCACTTTGAAGAGGTATTTTGCAGAAGGTTTGCCCAGTGCAATACGTCGTCTGATTTCTCAACTGCTGCTTTCATTGGTGTTGATTGTGAGACCAAGAATTGGCCAGGGAAACTTCATGAATAGCAGTGAAACACTATTCTCATAAATTGGCAAAATGAGTGTATAACTGTAAAAATCCTTTAACAAACCCTTAGAAGGATTCAGAGTACTGTTCAGTCAAGCAATATGCTGTCTAAGATCAGCAATCTCAGTAGAAAATAAGGTATAGAAAGACTTATTTCCAAGAGATTCATATTTGTGGTTTCTGTTTAATTGAGTGAATAACAAGATTCATAGAAGATCCACAAAGATTTTCAGAGAAATCTATTGACAGAAACACTTGCTCTTGCATTGAAAGAGACAGAAATAGTAAGAAAGAATGAGATCTTTGAATAGTCATATTTCTACAGGCAGAAGCATATTGAGAAAACTACACATCTGAAGAGATAGGCTACCTTTCATGGAATAGTGATTCAGAGGGTGAAGCCAAAAGCTCAGAGGGTGGAGCCAAAGATCATTGAGAATCATTCCCGGTCAAGAGTAGGACTGAGTCCTAATTAAGGAACTTCTAACAAAGCCTAGCTATATTTCAGAATTTTATGAACTAGTGACTCCAATGAGCCTCCTTGGTTATCCCTTTTTGAACAGGATTGCCTATAGCAATTATCCTATGTCTGTAAACCATTACTTGCTGAATGTGTAGGGAGCAGATAACTATGTCTTTAGTTCACAGGTATTCAGATTGAGAGGAACTGGACTTAAGGAGTTGTACTTAAGGAAGTGTGCTGAAGGAGATTCAAGTGCACCTGGACTTCATTTAGGTTGAGCTGATTCTGTTACAGGGATGAGGTTTACTTCCATAAGAATCTTGATAGTCATTTGTGTGTTGGAGGGGTTATTCTCCACAGCCTCATTCAGAGATTCGGGTTGATGTAGTCTCTGCCATCATCTTTTAGAAGTTCACCTTGCACATGGAATCCAACTTTCAGAGAGGTGAATGTTGAAGATGCATGTGAAAAATTTGAATTAAATTGTTTTATTAAATATGATGGCTTCATGCCTAAGGCATTTCACTGCTAACCAGAAGGCTAGCAGTTCAAACCCACCAGCCACTCCTCTGAAGGAAGGTTGGGCAATCTACTTCCGTAGTGATACTGCCTTGGAAACCCAAGGAGGATCACTATGAGTCAGAAATGACTCGACAGCAGTGAGTTCGGTTTTATTAAATATGAGAGTGCAATAAAGCAATTTTCACATGCACATATGCATAAGTAAATTGAGAACATAAATATTATAAATTATAGTTGATTCTTTCAATTATATTTCCTAAAAATTTACATTTTAGGATTGGTGAAATAACTATTTCATTATTTAGAAAACAAGATATCACTCTATATGTGGTGTCATCTTCTTAAGACAAAACAGGCATATTTGGAAAATTTTAAAAAACCACTTATTTACTGCTATGCTACAGTGCTTCCCAAAATGTATTCTGAAGGACAGTAGTCCCTTAAATATACTGTGAAAAGATAAGTTCCTTAAGTAAAATAATTTCAGGAAAAGCTGTATACACTATCGTCCTCTTAGAGATTCTAGTGTGTATCATCATATTAAAGACGGAACTATCAGTAAACAAATATGTTTAATTTTGTTTGAGCCAGCATTTCCCAAACATAATTTATTTAAGAGGCAATTCCCCTTCTCTCTCCCCCCTACCCCTATCCACTCATTTCACTGGCCCCCAACCTGGACAAAACTCCCATTTATGTTCTATAGAACTAGTATGCTACATTTTGGTAAATATGGGAGTAATCAGAGATGTAATATTTGATATTTGGCTGCTTGGTTCAATGTGTTGGTGTGGTTAAGTTCAAGGACTCTCAAATCGGGGCTGCCTCGGCTGAAATCGCAGCTCTGTATCTTATTAGCTATGTGATATTGGAGAAGTTAATTACTCTCTTGAGGTCTCAGTTTCTTCACTGGTAAATTGATTATAATTTAGATTGCTGTGAAAGTTAAATGATTTAATAAATGTAAATTGTGCCTAGTGCACTATTTAAGGGTTTGCTATTATTACTGAATTGCTGTGCATAAGGATTCTATTCCATTGGGGTTCATTAGCTTTTCATTAGGAAAATCGCACCTTTTTTGTTGTTGTTGTTGTCCTCAGATGATACTGCATAATACTTAAGAGACACACAGCTCAAGGTAAGTCTCAGCTGTGTTCTGGATTAGTTGTTTGAATTTAGGGAAGTTAATTACATTTATCAATTTTCAATTTCCTCATCTGTAAAATGGGCCTAATATTATCCTCATACAAAACCAAAACAAACTCACTGCCGTGGAGTCAGATCCAACTCATAGCGACCCCTCCTTGGGTTTCTGAGGTGGTATCACTATGGAAGTAGATTGCCCAAACTTCCTTCTGAGGAGTGGCTGGTGGTTTGAACCACCAGCTTTCTTGTTAGCAGTCACATGCCTTAGGAACATCTTCATACAATTGTTACAAAAATGAAATAAAATATATACCATGATTGGTATAATGTTACACAATTATAAATGTTGTTCTCACTATTAACTAATTAAATAATGATTGCCTGGATAGAACAATTTAGTAATGTTATTTTTGGGTAATACACTTAAAGCACAGATTATTGATAACAAATTATGGATAACATTGTGAAGAGTAGGAATTCTAGAACACTTAATGTTGTTAATCCAGAACCTATATATAGACCAAGAGACAGTCATTCAAACAGAACAAGGGGATAGTGCTCAGTTTAAAATCAGGAAAGGTGTTCATCAGTGTTGTGTCCTTTCACCATACTTATTTAATTTATATGCTGAGCAAATAATCCAAGAGACCAGACTATATGAAGAAGAATGTGACAAGATTGTAGGAAGACTCATTAACAGCCTGCAATATGCAGATGACTCAATCTTGCTTGCTGAAAGTGAAGATGACTTGACGCACTTAATGTTGAAGATCAAGGACCACAGCCTTCAGGATGGATTATACCTCAACATAAAGAACTACTAGTATGCTACATTTTGGTAAGTATTCTCACAGCTGGACCAATAAGCATGACAACATGATAAATGGAGAAAAGAGTGAAGTTGTCAAGGATTTCATTTTACTTAGATCCATAATCAATGTCCATGAAAACAGCAGTAAAGAAATCAAATGATGTATTGCATTGGGCGAATCTGCTGCAAGACTTCTTTAACGTGTTAAAAGCAAAGATGCCCCTGACCCAAGTCAGGTATTTTCAATCACCTTATATGCTTGTGAAAGCTGGACATTGAGTAGGGAAGACTGGGGAAGAATTTATATGTTTGAATTATGGTGTAGACAAATAATATTGAATATACCATGGGCTTCCAGAAGAATGAACAGATATGTCTTGGAGGAAGTATAGCCAGAATGCTCCTTACTTTAGATGTGTTATCAGAGGGGACTAGTCCCTGAAGAAGAGCATCATGCTTGGTAAAGTAAACGATCAGCAAAAGAGAGGAAGACCCTTAATGAGATGGATTGACATAGTGGCTGCAACAATGGTGCATGACTGGGCAGTGTTTTCCTCTGTTGTACATGGGGTCGCTATGAGTCGGAATTGACTCCACTGCACCTAACAACAATAGTAACATATTTAAAGCACAAGAAAACAGTTGGCATATCTGTCCTAGAAAAGAATAAGAATAGAAACAAAAAAGTTCTTGTCTAAAAACTCTTTTCAAACTCAACTGATAAAACTATTTTGCCTTTAATTAATTACTTGTTTACTTGTTTGATTTTGTGTTGCAGATATTTTAAGTTTAATTTACATACAATAAAAGGAACAGATGGTAACCGTACAGTTTGATGAGTTTTGACAATTGTATACAACTCTCTTACCACCACACCAATCAGCAATAGAACATTGAAATTACCCCAAAAGTTCACTTTCACCCTTTCCGATCAATCCTACCCCCATGCAGAGGCAACTACTTTTCTGATTTCTGTTACTGGAGCTAATCTTTGCTTCTTTATAATCTTTATATAAATGGGATTATACATCACGTATTCTTTTGATCTCACTTCTTTCATTCAACATGACGTTTTTGAGATTCAGCCACATTTTCTTGTGTGTCAGTAGTTTGTCTCTTTTTATTACTAAGTGTTATGATACCACAATTTGTTTACCCATTCTCCTGTTTACAAACATGTGGTTTGTTTTTAGTGTGGAGCTATTATGAATAAAATTGAAAGGAACATTCTTCTACAGTTTTTTGTGGACATGTATCCATTTAAATCTAGTAAATACCTAGGAGTGTAATTGCTGCATAACAGGGTAGGTGTTTGTTGAAATTTATAAAAGTTTATAAAGTTTTCCAAAATAATTGTACCTTTTTACATTTCTATTAGCAGCATATGAGAATCCCACTTGTGCTACATTCTGACTAACATTTGGTGCTATCAGTCTGTAAGAAAATTTTGTCTGTTTTAGTAAAATGAAATTTTATTGTAATTTTAATTGGATGTTTTCTGATGATTACTGATAACCATTCATATATCATTTTGTGAAATGTCTGTTCAATTATTTTTCTAATATATACATTTAAAGCTAAGAATTTTCTCTAAGCATTGCTTTAACTGCATGTAATAGTGATTGCCAAAGGGGCAAGGAGGCTGCATCTTCTGACCTCTGCTAACCCCACAAGAGGAAGACAGAATCACTATCAGTAGCCCAAGACCTATTCCTGCCAGGCTAGACATGCTGCCCCAGCCCTTTCACCAACTGTTCCTCCCACAGCAACCACCACTATCTGCTGATTGGATAATTTGCTGCAGTGGCCACACAGAACTCACAGCTTATGGGGTTTCTTAGGAAAGCTACAAACTACAATTCAAGTTCAGAAACGCACTCAGTCTCTTGCAACCGGCTGTCTCACTCAGCAGCTGGCAGTCTCAGTAGCAACTCGTTCTCTCAGCAGTGCATGTCTCTCATGTCCCTCAGCAGTGTGTGCCTCTCATGTCTCTCAGGAGCATGTCTCTCTCAGCAGCACGTCTTTCTCAGCCAGCAGCCAGAGAGACTCCTTCTGCCTCCAGGAAGGTTCCTTTTGAGCCTGGCAGAGTGGCTCAAACCAACCAATCCCAACATCAGAGTTCTGCACACATGAGAGAGAGTGAACTTCCCAGAAAATTACTTTGTGCTGCTCCCAACAGAAATACCCCCAGGTGGATAACTTTAACAATCAGGAGCTACTCAGCTGCTCACAGAAAATTCCACCATGGAGTTTACAAAGACTTATGGCTAGAAAAGCCACACTATTTAATTTACTATACCACAGTGATTTATTATGCTTTCATTATCTTTAAGTTTAAAATATTTTCTAATTTTCCTTGGGAGCTCTGGTAGTGTAGTGCCTAAGGCACTTGACTGCGGACCAGAAGGATGGCGGTTCAAACCTGCCAGCCACTCCTTGGAAGGAAGGTTGGGCAATCTACTTCTGTAGCGATACTGCCTTGGAAACCCAAGGAGGGGTCACTATGAGTCGGGTCAGATTCGATGGCACATGTGCTAGATTGGGTTCTCTAGAGAAACACAAAAACCAGCAAGTATATATACATATTTATAGAGAGAGAGAGAGAGAAATTTATCTTAGGAAAATAGCTCACAAGTGTATAGAAGCCAACAAGTCCAAGTCTCTGGAGGAAAATGGGCTGGCGACAGCCTTAGCTTCCGTGAGCGCAGGGGGCCGAGAGATTCAAAGCTGGCAGGCAGTGCGCTAGTTGTTGGCTCCAACTAAAGGTGAATCCAAGATCTCCAGGCTGAGCGATGGGCTGCTCCCTCATGGAAGTTTGTAGTCCACACACCAGGATTCCAATCCCTCAAAGAATGCGGCTCTTCCCAGGATGTCCCTGGATATCTTGGAAGCAGGCCACACCCCTAGGGAAACTCCCCTTGGGCAGGCTGGCCACTCAGAACACAGTCATCTGATCCCATCATGGGAACAACCACACAGAACTGGGGTCCAGCCAAGTTGACACACAGCTCCAATTATCACAGCACATAACAACAACAACAATTTTCCTTATGATTTCTTCTTTGCTGTGGGTAATTCCATTGGTCAGAGAAAGTATCCGTATTTTATGACCCAACATAGAAACTTTTTGATAAACTTTTTTTTTTTTTGCATTCTACTTTTATTGGAAGTAATATTCTGTGAATATAAAATAGGTAAAAGTACTGCCTAAAGCATTTGACTGCTAACCAGAAAACTGGCGGTTCAAACCCACCAGTCATTCCTTGGAAGGAAGATTGGGCAATCTACTTCTGTAATGATACCGCATCAGAAACCCAAGGAGGGGTGACGAGTTCCATCTGACTTGACGGCAGTGCATTGCATTGTGTTGTTGACATGCAAGTTTTATATATTATCAATACATTTTTTGTCTATTCATTCTGTCAATTATAGAAAAAGGGTGCTAAGTTTTTTGATTGTTGATTTTTCTATTTCTCTCTTTAGTTCTGTTGGTTTTTGGTTACTGTATATTGAAGCTTTTTTATTAAATACATATACACATAGAATTGTTATGTATGCCTGTGAAATAGGCCCTTATTCATTGTTCTTTGTCCTTCTTCATTAATTAATAATATGAATGGGTTTACGTTTAACACCATGCAATTTGCTTTTATTTGTTTCTCTCATTCTTTATTTCTTGATTTTACCTTTCCTATTTTCTGTTGGATTACTGAAATATATTTTAGTATCATTTAGTCTTCTTTATTAGCATTTTAGGCCATTTATAATCGGTAGACAGTACAAATAGATCATGTCGAGGTCTGGTACCTTTTTTATTTTTACTCTTTCTTCCTCAGTGTTTACATGGTGATTCTGAAAGACTGCTGTCATGCCTGAGTGTTTCTCTCCTTTAGATCGGAGATGGCACGAGTTCATCCTCTTAGAAGATGGCCTTGGAATGGTCAGAGCCTGAACACTTCTCAGTGTAGTTCATGTGACATTTCTCTATCTCTAGTTAGTGTCTCAAGGAGCTCTGGTGGTGTAGTGGTTAAAACATTTGGCTGCTAACTAAAAGCTCTGAACCTACCAGCTGCTCCATGGGAGAAAGATGAGGCAGTCTATTTTCATAAAGATTTACAGCCTTGGAAATCCTATGGAGACAATTCTACTCTCTCCTAAAGGGTCGCTATGAGTTGGAATTGATGTGACGCCGATAGGTTTTGGTTATTTAGTGGCTCCTCTATGTTAGGTATTATCTGTGTACTTAGGACAAAATAAGATTGCTGCGGATCTTGAGAATTTCAGAGTCTAGTGATAAATACATGAATAGATGATAAAACTCTGGTAAAGAAATGAACTCAGAGGCCACAGAGGAAAGAGCAACTAATTCTTGCAACTAATCTTAGAGAGTTTGGAGAAGGCACCATAAAAATGTGTTTTATAAGCTGAGTCTTAAAGCATGCATAGAAATAAGCTAGGGAGAGAAGGCTTGGAAGAGCAGTCCATGCAGAAGGAACAGCATGTTCAAAAGTATAAGGCAGGAAGGAGGATGACCTCCTGGAGAGGCAGTGAGAAGGTTGGTATAAATGTATGGGGAGGAAAAGAGAAGATGAAGTTACATTAGCAAGCAGCAGACCGATTGTAAAGGAGTTTGATTTTTTTCCTGAAGGAAGCAGTGATATAATTATCTCTCATCTACAGTCTTATTTCTTTCCAATCCTTTGAGCAAACCCAATCTCAAACACACACACATACACACAGAATTATTTCAGTCCCTCTCCTCTCCTCCTAAGTAAGTGTACAACTTGCCAAGAGAGTATGTAGTCCTTTAGCCCGTTTAGGTTTAAGAACCAAGCTTACTTCAGAACTGCTTTATAACTTCCCTGCTGCCCACCCAAAATGTATATGGCAAGGATCTCATGGAGAGATCAAAATGGATAAGGAACCAAAATATGTACAGGATATACAAACAAATATATACAGTATAGTTCAAGTATTTCTCTCCCATTTTCTTTTTACCCCTCTGATCCTATTTTCCAAGCAGGAAAAAATGAAGAATCTTTTTTTTAGCATACATGATTGTGTTTATTCCCAGTAACCTGCTGTTCATGCTCAGTCCCTCTGAATATAATTTATCTGTTTCATATAACCTGCTAGGAAATAGTGTCCGCTTCAACAAGCTATTGTCTGTTGTTTTTGCTCATACTATTTATGAAGAAGCCATCTGCCCTTTGCTGTAACTGAAAGGTTGAATTGGGTCTTTTGACTTCATACCTTCCCAGATGTGTAGTTTAAGATTAAATTGAAGTCCAGAATAAATGTTGTTATAGGCTCTCTCTTCAAGTCTCATCCTTTTTTTTTTTTCCAGAAGCTAATAAATTCTGAAAGTGTTACCATGGCTGCTACTGAAAAAAAGACCTGGTGTGCATGACTCCTCTCTTGACTGCTGTAATCACAGAGAGGAAAGAAACGAAGATAGAAAGGGCGCTGCTGACTCATGCCTTCCCTTCTCTTTCCATCTGACTCTGTATTATTTCCTCTCTTCCTTCTTTCTTTCTTTTCTTTTGTTCTTTCTCCCTCTAGTTCCTTTTTCTTATCTTTTGTTCCAATCGCTGTCGATTCTCTCCCTTCTAAATTTCTTTGTTATATTTCTGAAGGCTGTTCATTCAATTAAAAATAAACTGAATCCTCACAATGTGTAAGGCTCTATAATCATCACTAGAGTTAAACACAGAAGGAACAAAAGGAGTAAGATATACAGAGGTCCTATCCTCAGAGGGTTTCCAGTTTAGCCCAGTGAGCTAAGAAGCCAATTAATAGAGCATAAGTTTGAACTGAGATGGATACGCTGTATTTCTCTGTGGTAGATTTGGCATGATTTACAGTTAACTTTATAAGATTTCTCCAGTTTTCCAAATATGCATTCTGTGATTTCACATCATCTGAATATAAATTGGAATTTTGTCTAGATAAGTCAATTAGAATCATGACTGAGAGATTATATTTAAACTGTAGATTGTTTTTCTAGTTTTTAAAAAGTGCTTTTCCTAGCATTTTTTTTTCTTTTCTTTTTTTTATTGTGATTTGGGTGAACATTTACAGAGAAAATTCACTTTCCATACAGCAGTTTACATATACTTTGTCTCATGACATTGACCACAGTTTACCACAATGCAACAGCTTCCCTCCCACTTCCTCCCCATAGCTACCTCTTCCCAGTGTCCA
>NW_006921608.1:18288997-18336916 GCF_000298275.1 Orycteropus afer afer | reverse complement strand
CTAGGATTAATGAGACACTATATGCAAAGCATACAAAAGGCACTTGATAAATTGTATCTATTATTATTCTCAAGGTCCCTGGGTGGAATAAACAGTTCACGCTTAGCTACTAACACAAAGGTTGGGTGTTTGAATCTACTTAGTGGTGCCACAGAAGAGAAGCCTGGTGATCTATGTCAGTAGATTTTAAACCCTATGGAGTGCAGTTCTACTCTGACACACATGAACTCTCCATCAGTCATAGCAGACTCAAAGACAATGTCTTTAGTATTGTTATCATTACCATCATTACTATAGCAAAGCAAATGCTGATATTCTTGCTTTATCCCAGAGTCTTAACGTATTGCAGCCAAAGTCCAATAACTTTGAAATATAACTATTAGGGTCAGTGTTATTTTCCATTGTCAATCTATTCATTTGAAATATTTCAGAAGTTCAGATTTTAAACCAGAGTGCCCATCAACTATATTCCTAATGAGGGTTACTTGCTCTGGCACATCCAGGCATGATCTGTAATTGGTTCATCTTGCCATCCTCAAAGCCCAGAAGTTTTTTCTGTTTCTCTTGGCATTCTCTCTCTTGCCTCTGAATTTTGTCCCTTTCTTAATGCAACCTGAAGGAAATTTTGTGACTCCAACTTGAAGAGTTGGACAATAGTAACAGGCCACAAAACAACCCAGGTAAAGCTAATAAACATCCCCTATGTCTGTAAAGCTTAGGAATCACCTGTCCACCCATTCCATGCTGCTTTTGTATAAGCTACATAAACTCCTAGGAGATATGGGATTGTAGAGTTCTTTTCTAGCCTGAACATAACCTAGCTTGCTTGGTAGTAGCACCTGGATGACATCTTAACGAGTTTGTTTGCACAATGCTTCAATTCCTTTGAGACTTAGGTTGAGAAGTATAAGTTTAGTTCCCTGCTAGTTCACTATCTTTCACTGAAGCTGGATATTCACCTTTTGAGAGTTTATTTCTCAGAATAACAAATATAAATTATTTAAAATATTTTAAAACAACAGCATTAGAATAAAAACAAGTAGCAACAAAATACAAGGCCACTAACCATTATCTATTTTCAGATGTCCTCTCTATGGAATGAAATAATAGCATCCACAATTTCCTTGCTAAAATGAGTAACTAACACAGCATGGAGAGATACTAAAGAGTACAGAGCTCATGTCACAAAGAAAGATGGACGGCTTTGGAGAAACGTGGAGCTACATAAGTGAAGAAATGTTCTCCCTCTAGAAATGAAATGAAAAGGCCTGGGTGCTTACTACTAGGAGGAGAGAATACAAGTGAAAAGTAACCTGTCTAATCACTCTGGATACTTTTTGCAATCACCTATGACCCTTTCAGATCTTTCTCTCTCCCTCCTCTTTACAGTCCCAAACTCAGTTATTTGACTAAATGTTTCACTTCTCAACAACTTATGTTGGTATTATGTAGAGACAGCCTTAATTCAAGTTTGGATGAGGTGAGTGAGAAAGAGAAGGGCATTTAAACTCACTGAATTAGGTCCTGTAGAAAAAAAAGAGAGAGAGAGAGAGAGAGTCAGAATGACACAAGGAAAAGAAGGGAGGTGCAAAAAGCCACTTGGTTTAGGCTCCGTTAATTCAGGCCAGGGAAGAGGTAATGCTAAGACTGAGGGGGTGAGCTAAGGACAGAGTTTCTGCCTTAACTCTCAACGTGCTTGCTTTTATTAGTTTAGGCCAGGCAGTTGCTGACATTATTTTAGTATCTATTTTGTGAGTGATTATGTTGTATGCACGGGTAGGAGGTCAGGTGGGTCAAGCCTTTCTGCTCCAGACCATCTCGGCATGAGCCTTTTGCCTTTAGATCTCGCTGAAACTTGCCACCTGTAAAAGCAGACAACCTAATGGGAAAAAGAGCAGCACTTAAAATGCTGTTTTTTCTCCACCACTCTCTAGTGTAAAGAACGTTGTAAAAATATTTCAGACTGGATTTTTTGTTTGGGTTGTGTTAACTCTTTGTTTGACCATCGTCACCATTTTCCCACAAAATTTACTTTCAGTAACCAGAGATGTTTTGGAGAAATGGAATGTTATGTCTGCAAACAGAGGGAAGCGGTTGGAGAAACTCAAAGGCAGATTCGCTAATGCTCTGGTTGCTTAAACTCATCTGCTGTATCACACACAATGACCACAACTTTGGAAAGGCTGCAAAACAGTCTATTTTGGGGAGACTCTCTTTCATTTGGGTTTGAATGAAACATCCATGAAACTTGGACCAGCTCCAAGCACAATGTTTTTGATAGCCAACACCCAAAAGCAAAAGGGATGTGGTCGAGATTTTAATCCTAATTTCTTGCCCAAATGCCTGTATGACCTTGGAACCATTATTATGCTTTAGTGCCTCAGTTTATCTTTTAGAAAAGACTACCTGCCTTACTGTTTGGGAGATTAACTCATTTATTCTCTCCTACTGAGAGGTCTTAGATTATTAGGCAGGAGTCATGGGCCCATGGTGAGGCAAAGGGTCAGTGGTATAGCTAGGGACACTGTTGGTCCGTTTTTGCTTTTGCCCAGGAAAGACTTTATTTTAACCAGCAGAAGCTCAGACCTGGTGCAGAACCACTGTCTGGGATGCATATTTAGTAAGAAGATCCACTGGTCTCACATACTTCAGATATGGACCATGAAGCTCTAAAACCATTCCAGCCTTCCATCTAAACTTTCTGGAAAGCTAACTGGTCATTTGTTCCTTTTTTGATTCAACAAATATTTATTGAACACTTCCTGTGCTCCAGTCACTATGCTGAGTCTCCCTAGTAACCCAAACCAAATCCCTGTACATATGAGCCTTCTGCTCAATGAAGAAATAATGCGTGCTCAATGAGTGAATAAATATATACACAGTAGTGTGTGTCAGAGGGTGATAGTGTCATAAAGGAAAGTTTAGCAGAATAAAATAATGGAAAAGATGGCAGGGACATAGAGAACAAGTTACTTTGGGTAGGTAGTCAGGAAAAGTCCCTCTAACAGATGACATTAGGGCAGAAATTTGGATTACGTTAGAGTTTGAGCAATGCACATATCTGAGGAAGAGTGTTCCAGGCAGAGGAAAGAGCAGAACAAAGACCCTGAGGTGGAAGGTTTTGGGGAATGTTTGTAGAGAGCAAGGAGCCTGTGTGATAGAGCAGAGTGAGTGATGGGATGGTAGTAGGGGATGAGATTAGGAAAGTAAAGCTTTTGTAGGGCTAATAAGCTTGTGTAGGCTAATGAGCAAAGGTAAGTACTTTGAACTTTATTCCAAGTGAGATGGGGGAACCAATGTTTTAATTAGAAATATCATGGTCTGATTTAGTCATAAAAAGGATCACCTACTGCTCTGCAGGCTGGCTTGAAGAGAGTGCAGAGTGAAAGCTGTGGGGCTAGTTAGAAGTCTATTTCAGTGGAACAAGTGAGTGATGAAAGTGATGTGGAGTAGGGTAATGTGAAGTTTTGTGTCGACTTGGATGGGCCATGATTTTCATTGGCTTGGCAGCTGGATGTAATTATTTCCCATGATGAGATTGGATGTGGTATAATCATCTCCATGGAGGAATCTACTGTGAGTAGTAAATCAGCTAAAGAAGAGTTGCCTTCAGGGTGTTACCTGCTTCCAGTATATGTCACAAACACCCTGCATTTGGTTCAGCCTTCATCTTCAGTTCCTGAACTTGAACCAGTGGTCTGCCATGTTGCCTGCCAATCTTGGGACTGTTGCCTTTGCAGTCTGTAAGCCAACAATCTGCCATTTTACCTGCTGATCTTGGATTTATCAGCTTCAGCAGCCAGCAGCTGCATGAGTCAGGAAAAGCTTCCAGCTTGGTCCAGTGGGCCTGGAACACGAGGCAGAGCAGAAGCCTAAGGTCGAGGGGCCTCCATCCAGCCCCTAGAGCTGGCATACTTAACTTGAACTTCTAGCCTAGTCTTCCCCTAGAGCTGGCACTCTGAATTCAGACTTCCAGCCTCTTAAACTGCAAGAGAATAAATTTCTGTTTATTGACGCCACCCACTTGTGGTATTTCTGATATAGCAGCACTAGAGAACTTAAGACAGGTAATAATAATATGAGTGGTACAAAGTAGTAGTAATAATAAAACTGATCATCTCTACATTTAAAATGTAGAGAAGAAAGGATTGTGATGGTCTGGATATGGGATATGAGAAAAATAGCTTAGCCAAGAGTGAAACCTGAGCAAGGGGGTGAATGGAAGTGCCATTCATGGAGCAGCTAGCTTGGAGTTTGAGAGTAAAGGGAAAACCTGAGATTGTGTTTATAGCGTAACTTACAGGGGCACCTCTAAAGAGCATGGTGCCTTCTTTTCAAGGCAAATTCACAGTGGATTAAGAGTTAAGAATCGTCTCATATGGACTAAAGGTGAATGACATGTTTTATATGGAACAAGCCACATCTAGGCTGTGAATCTTGGATAGAATAATGTCACTATCAGGCAGATGTCTCTCATTGGCTTGTAGCCAACATTGATCATTAGATCTAATGGCTATTGGGTCTGGATGGAGGTAGACGGGACCTCTGATTAGCACCCTTAGTGCCTGAGGTTCCAGATGCTGTTCTAACAGCAGCTTGATCAGGAGTGAGACAGCCCAAAACTGGAAGAGATTGGAACCTAGAGGGGCTGCCTCCTACCATCCATTCCACCTCTGACTCATCCTTAATTCCTTCCTTCCCAGAAAAGAGGTGATGAACAGTGGAAGGTCTCAGGTGCAAACAAGTGGAAAGGAAGGGGCAGAAGAACCCAGAGTAGCAAACACTCAGGAGATTGACAGTCCATAATAGATAGAGATCCAAGCAGGTGTATCTGAAGAAGAAAGGAAAGACAAGAAGCAGATGGATCCCATCACAGGGCAGGAGGGTGGCAGGATGTTAAAGGACATCAATTTATTTCTTTACATTTTTCTTTCTTCTCTTCCCTCCCTGTCTTCCTTTTCTTTCTCCATCATTCTATTCTTCTCTACTCCTTTTTATTTTCCCTCTTCCATCTCTTACATTTAAGCATTCATGCCTTCAGCAAACATTAATTCAATGCCTGCTGTGTATCAGCCACTGTTCTAGGTCTTGGGGACATCAAGAAAAAAATAAAGACTTGACCTTTCTGGAGTTAACAATTTAATGGGAAAAATCCCCCCAAATCCCTACTGAAATAATAAAGAAAAAAAAAAAAAAAAAAAAGTTGGGGGTAGGGGCTTGGAGACAGCATGACCACACACATTTTGGTAGTCTGTTTTCAGTGTCACACTACCCTGATCTATGGTTTCTTTATTCTCTTTCATGTTTCTGTTTAGTGACTGGTAGGACTTCCTTTCTTGCAGGTTTATTCAAAATCTTATCATAGTGTACCACCCTGGTGCTCCATTTTCACAGCAGAAATTGACCTGTTATATGAAAGGACATTATTATTGGCTTGATGCTTTACAAGAAAGTGTTTAGTTTATTTTTGTTGAAACACTATTTTTATTGACGTCCTAGACAGGACAGAACAGTGGTTAAAAGAATGGGTTTTGGAATCAGACAGATCTGGGTTGAATCTAGGCTCTGGAATTTAACAGCTGTGTGACCTTGGACAATTTAGTTGGTCTTTTTCAGCCTTCTTTTTAAGTCATCTGTAAAGTGGAAATAACAAATATGCCTAGCCCATAGGGTCATCATAGATATTTAATAAGATGGTATAAATAATTAACACTCAATTTATTTAACAACAGTTGCTCAGTAAATTCATTACGTGTGTCCAAATTGTCATAGGTCTTGTTTCTCACTTCACAGAATAATCATTCAGGGAAAAAAGCTCCCAGATGGAACAAGAAAACCACTGTAAGCATAGGGTTAAAAAACTAAAACCAAATCCACTGCAATCAAGCCATTTCTGATTCATAGTGACCCCCACTGGGTTTCCAAGGCTGTAACTCTTTACCAAAGTACATTGCCTCATCTTCCTCTTGTGGAGCAGCTGGTGGGTTTGAACTGCTGACCTTCTGGTTAGCAGCCATATATCTTACCCACTATTCCACCAGAGCTCCTTAATCATAAGGCTAGCTCCCAGGATAAATGGATCCCAGATGAGGGCATCTGGTAGAAACAGCAATTTAGTTAACACTATCATTGCCTGCTCTCAGAAGTGAAACTCAGGAAAACTGCCAAACAGACATTAAAACTAAGAGCTCTGGAAAAATAGAGTTACTTAAAGCTAAACCAAAACCAAACGCACTGCTATTGAGTCAATTTAGACTCATAGAGACCCCCACTGGGTTTCCAAGGCTGTAAATCTTTACAGAAGCACACTGCCTCATGTTTCTTCCATGGAGGAGCTGGTGGGCTCAAAGTACTGAACTTTTGGTTAGCAGCCAAATGCTTTAACCACTGTACTACCAGAGTCCCTTTACTTAAAGAAGTTCTATACTTACGGACAAAAACAAAACAAAAAACCTCACTGCTCTGGAGTCGTTTCCAACTCCTAATAACCCCTTGTTGGGTTTCCCAGGTGGAATCTCTATGGAAGTAGATTGCCCAACCTTTCTTCCGAGGAGTGGGTGGTGGGTTTGAACCGCCAGTCTTCTGATTAGCAGTCAAATGCCTTAGGCACTATGCCACCACATCTCCCATACTTAAAGACAGAAGACCACAGAAAGTATTGTATCTCACATTTTGTCACTATTGAGCAACACATGCTTTAATAGATTTGCAGTAGCAAATAGATTTCTTGGCATGTGCCAGTTTCCTCTAAGTGATGGGTGACTGCTGAGAAAGCTGTGATGAAAGACTATGAAGTTTCAAACTATACCCATGAGCAACAGCTTTCATACACATAAAAAAGAAGAACAGTTGCCATCTGGTTGACTCCTATTCATGACAACCCCATGTGTGTCAGAGTAGAATTGTACTCCATAGGGTTTTCCAAAGCTGATTTTTACAAAGCAGATCTCTAGACCTTTCTTCCAAGGCACTCTGGGAACTGCCAATCTTTTGGCTGGTAGCTGAACGCTTCACCATTTTCACCACCTAGAGACCCCTTCATAGGTGTAGGCATGAGGAATGTTGACATGTGTGTTCTGTCATTGCCATTTCTAGTGCACACTCCACTAACCTGGGGCCATTTCAAATTGTAGAGACTCTAAAGGTGAAACAAAAGTATCTACTTATCCTAAGCTCTTGTTTAGGTTTTATTTAAAAGTGATTTCAAGTTATTTTTGTTTTATTTGTTTTTTGGCATAGACTTAACCCTTTAACAGCAAGTTCTTCTGAATCAGTGTTCAGAAAAGTTGCTATAAGACTTGAGACATGTACCAGGTGGGGCAAAGAAGACCTAAGTAGTTATACCAAAGGAAAAAGTGTATTGATGTGGAGAGATACTCGTAGTGGAGAAGGCTAATGATTGAAATGATTAGAAAGAGCAAGCAAGAAATGGAGGACAGAAAATGGAGAGCTTGATCCTGAAGCTTATGCTGTTCGAACCCTTAGCAGTAATGACCTTGCCAACTGGGGAGGCACTAAAGCCAAGAAGGATGACCCCTGGTGGCATGACCTATAGGAAAATCAGGGTGTAGCATAGTGCCTAAGGCATTTGACTGCTAACCAGAAGGCTGGCGGTTCAAACCCACCAGCCACTCCTTGGAAGGAAGGTTGGACACTCTACTTCTGCAGTGATACCACCTCAGAAACCCAGGAAGGGTTGCTATGAGTCAGGTCTGACTCGAGGGCACATAACAACAACAACAACAATCTTTCAGGACCATAGTCCATTTTAAGGGCTTTCACTGAAACCAGCCACTTCTGTCAGCATTCAGCAAAAAACTATCATGACAATTGGATATGCTGGGGAAAAAAAAGAATTGCCACACTATTCTACTCTTGGAGAAATAAATACTTTTTACCTGCAACTTTGTGGAAGGTATTTCTATACAAATTTCTATATAAGCTGTTGTTTCGCTACTTTCTCTGTCTCTGTGTTCCCCTGTTGGGAGTACAAGGGAAGTTATTCCAAATTCCCCTTAGCAGAAAACTCTTGAGACCATGAAAGAATGTTCCCATTGAAGCCACTCATTTAGCCACTCATATAGAAATTTCTTCTTATAGCCTCCTTTTCTCTGCAGTGGAAGAATTGAGTCAACTCATAGCTTCATTGCTATTTTATCTCCTCAAGCCATGCTTGGTCTTCAGATTTATAAAGTTGTACGAAATCTCTAAGTCCCATTTGTGATTCTCTGACATAATTAGAAGTCGTAGATTGAATTGTGTCCCCTGTAAATATGTGTTGAAATCCTAATCCCCGTACCTGTAAATATGACCCTATTTGGAAAAAGAGATTTTTTGTTATATTAATGAGATCATACACATATAGGGTGAGTCTTAAACCTAATCACTTTTGAGTTGTAAAAAGAGCAGAATAAACACACACACACACACACACACACACATCCAGGGAGAAGACCAAGGAATTCCAAGCATTGCCACAACAATTGAGAGCTGAAATAGACAAGGAACTACCACTCCCTATAGCCACACTGTAATTTAGAATTTCTAGCCTCCTGAACTGTGATTTTAACCTAAAGGGAAGTCCTCCTAGCTTTGCTTTGCTCCCCCAGGACTGAAAGGAGTGGCAGGGTTTTGAGTGATCACATACACCATTGTTGAAGATGATGTTATCCTAAAGGGCAGGTCAGGCAATCCCGGGTGGCAGAAACAGTTAAGTGCTACAGTACTAGTCTCAAGATTGGTGGTTCAAACCCACTCACATGTAATCTTCTTCCAAAAATGTGGAGGCTAATGCTTCCCATTGACTCATCTAGGGAAAGGATCCTAGTGGTACTTCATTTAGATGCTGGGCTGCCCTCCTTCTTAGGGGTTAGGCTACCCTCATCTTAGATGCTGGGCTCTACTCCATCTTGTAAGTTACGGTACCCTCCATCTTAGATGCTAGGCATCCTCCATTTGTGATTCTAGTTTCCCCCTGTCTTACATGCTAGTAGAGTGCTCTCCATCGTAGCGCCTGGGCTGCCCTCCATCTTAGATGTTAGTTTTAGTACAGTATCTCTGTTTGAGCCTGTGATTAACACATTCATAAGTACTTATATGTTTAGTAACAGATAAATAGATAGTTGTTAGAACATATAACTCTATAAAATACAATAACAACTTTAAAAAAAAAAAATTTGTTGAAGATAATTAAAAAACAGAGAATACCAGAAAGATGATTGCTCGTTTTATTGACTATACAAAGACATTTGACTATGTGGATCATCATAACTTATGGATAATATTGAGAAGAATAGGAATCCCAGAAAACTTCATTGTGATCGTGAGGAACCTGTACATGGACCAGAAGCGAGTCATTCAAACAAAACAAGGGGATACCATGTAGTTTAAAATCGGAAAAAGCATGTGTCAGGGTTCTATCCTTTCACTATCCTTTTTCAATCTGTATGCTGAGAAAATAATCTGAGGAGTCAGACTATATGAAGAAGAACATGGTGTTAAGATTGCAGGAATGCTCATTAACAACCTGCAATATATGCAGATGATACAACCTTGCTTGCTGAGCGTAAAGAGGCCTTAAAGTGCTTACTGATGAAGATCTAAGACTACAGCCTTCAGTATGGATTATATCTCAACATAAAGAAAACAAAAATCCTCACACCTGGACCAACAAACAACATCGCGGTAAACAGAGAAAAGATTGAAGTTGTCAAGGACTTCATGTTACTTGGATCCACAGTCAACATCCATGGGAGCACCAGCTAAACATCAAATATGAATATTGCAGTGGGACAATCTACTGCAAAAGATCTCTTTAAAGTCCTAAAAAGCAAAGATGTCACCTTGAGGACTAAGGCACACCTGACCCAAGCCATAGCATTTTCAGTTGCCTCATATGCATGCAAAAGCTGGGCAATGAATAAGGAAGACCAATGAAGAATTGATGCATTTGAATTATGGTGTTGACAAAGAATATCGAATATTCCATAGATTTCCAGAAGAAAGAACAAATCAGTCTTGGAAGAAATGCAGCAAGAATGCTCCTTAGAAGCAAGGATGGTGAGAGTTTGTCTCGCATCCTTTGGACATGTTATCAGGCAGTACCAATCCCTGGAGAAGGACATCATGCTTGCTAAAGTAGAGGGTAAGCAAAAACGAGATGGCCCTCAATGAAATGGACTGATGTAGTAGCTGCAATAACGGGCTCAAACATGGCAACAATGTGAGGATGGCTCAGGATTAAGCAGTGTTTCATTCTGTTGTACATAAGGTAGCTATGAGTCAGGATCTCCTGGATGGCACCTAACAACAATAACACAAGGAATTTCCTTTAAATTGTGTTGATTGGGGAAGCAAAAGAGACTGATAGATACTATTATATAGAATTTTTATAATGTTCAACTTTCTGTAGTTGATCTCCTCCCCACCTTGATTTCACAGTGGTTTTGGAAAGAATTTAAATCTGATACCAAATCACAGTATTAAGTTTCCAAAGTCCCCGAATTCACCTTTAAATTCCTTTCATCCTTCTCCACTGGATTATGACTTTCATCCAAGAGTTGTCCCACAGTTTTGTGGTCCCAGAATCAAGAAAATTCCTCCTTACGTTGGATTGACCTTTTGGCCAGTAAAATAAAAGTTGCCTGAATATTCTTCTCAAATCATACTGTTATTAGTTTGAAGTGTAACGGACCACCCTAATTTGTACTATGAGAGAAACACTACTTAAAAAAAAAAAAAAATTAAGAGGATAATGAGGAATCCTGCTCCAGGCCTGTGTTTATAAGACACAAAGTCAAACACTGAAAATTGGGGATGATTAGTCCACCAGTTATGCTTAAACATTGTGGAATTTAGTAATATTTTAATGTAGCTTTGGCTTTGTACAGATCCAGTTATGGTGATATTTTCTGAGTGCATGGAACATTTAATTAGAGCTAACTGAGTATATGTCAGGAGTCTACATTAATTATGCACTCTTTCAACATTTATTCTACAAGTATTTATTCAACTCCTGCTACATATCAGCATCTGTCAAGAAATGAGATGTTGTATCGCACTGGGAAATCTGCTGCAAACGACCTCTTTAAAGTGTTAAAGAGCAAAGATGTCACTTTGAAGACTAGGGTATGCCTGACCATGGTATTTTCAATCGCCTCATATGCTTGTGAAAGCTGCACAAGGAGTAAGGAAGATGGAAGAAGAATTGATGCCTTTGAATTATGGTGTTGACAAAGAATATCGACTACACCATGGATGGCCAGAAGAACAAACAAATCTGTCTTGGATGAAATAGAGCCAGAATGCTCATTAGAAGTGAAGATGGTGAGATTTCACCTCTTGTGATTTGGTCATGTTGTCAGGAGGGTCAGTCCCTGGAGAAAGATCTCATGCTTGATAAAGTATGATAAAGTCAGCGAAAAAGAAAACGACCTTCAGTGAGGTGGATTGACACAGTGGCTGCAACAATGAGTTCAAGCATAGCAATATGAGGATGGTGCAGGACCCGTCAGTATTTTATTCTGGTGCACATAGAGTTACTTTGAGTCAGAACTCATTTGATGGCACATGACAACATGATGTATCAGAAGGACACTATGCTAAGCAATGGGGAATATCTTTCATGAAGACATACCCACTCTATCCTCTCATAGGCACTTACATGGTGTTTCTAAAAAAAAAAAAAAAAAAAGGTACTATGCTTTTTAGAGGGGGAGAAAAAGGAGTCTTTTTCATAAATGGCCATGGTAGTTTAATAAATAAATTATACAGTGTCGGGTATACTTGTTTTATAGAAAGGAGGTGCTAGTATCAGGGTGGACTCTGATGCTAAAATACCAAACTGCCGAACAATAAATGAAGTTCAAGACATAGCACATCTTCTACATACCCAGTGATTTGCATAAAAAGAGAGAAGCTGAGATGGAGCTAATAAATTAGCAAATCACAAAATACAATGTTTTCTGTTTGCATTTATTTATATACGGATTTTTTATTATTATTATTTTGAGGGAATTCATTGCAAGATGTGACTCAGGAGGAGGCTGGCATTGGTCCGGTTTCCTCCTCCTGCCCCTACTCAGCAGCAGCTTCCGTCACACCCACTCCGAAACAGGTCCATCCTCTCTCTGATTAAGACCAAGTGCTCTTTACAAATCTTTCCTGGAGTAGGAAGTTACTTAAAAGTCTGGTTTTCAAAGAGTTTGCTATGCGAGCAAAGTAAACAGGGAAGTTTATTGGATTATAGGTTGAAATTAAGCAAATTAGTTCCCAACTCTTAATAGTAGCTACCCAAGATGTCAACAAAGCAAAGGTCAGTGACAATAATATTAAAAGCAAGGCTAGTAATGCTTACTACAGCATAAATAACCCAGTGGCAGAGTCAAAAGTTGACTTTATTTCAGTTGTTTCTAAGCTCCTGAGTCCCAAAGACCTCCATGAAAGACAATGATTCTTTTCTTCTTTGGATATTGGAAGCTAAGAAAAGTAACTCTGTTGTTGTAAGGATATTGATCATGAGAATAATGATTTCTCTATCAGGTCCAGTGCCAATGGAGAAGTACACTGTTTATTTAGTTTGCTTACTTTACAAGTCTCATTTGTTCCCTTGCACCACATTTTGCTTTGAGGTAATAGGTAGTCTTTTTAAGAAATCCTTTGGAGTCACAAAGTGTGTAATTCCATCCATAAAGAAGCCCGGCTCCCTGCAGAAGACTGGGTTCACTGCTGGTTGAGATGCACTGATGACGCCTCAGATTGTACCCTTGCTCTTGATTGAAAGCAGAAGGACCTCCCCTCCTGCTTGGCCTCCTTGCTTACGAACAGTGTTGATCCATTTCCTGTTCCCCTCTGTTAATTCATACCAGGACAGACACAAGATCAGAATGAGGGACCCTGCATTTCGGCACCTCCTTGGAGCAGTGTTGATGGGAATAAGTGTTTGCAGACTGCAGGTTCCTGTTCAGGCTACTAGAGGAGGACTTTTCAATTCTACGTTAACTGGTTCCAGCCCAGAAAATAGCCACTGTACACCAGCACTGTTCAATACTGTTGTTGTTGTTTTTCCCTCCCCTTGAAGTATTGACCACCCAACCATCATCACTCCCAATTTAAAACGAAATATGGAGAGCCCCATCTAGGTTTCAAATGAAATGCAATTGCTCCTTTGTTCTGCTGAAATCAATCAGAATCTGGCCCAAATGGGGGGTGTCATGTTACCACAAGGCATGTGGTTCCAGGGGTGTTTGCTCTGAAATAAAAAATGTGATAATCATTACATGGAGAGCCAATAATTATAAGCATTTCCTCTTGGAATCAAAGAGAAAAAAAATTGAGGAAAATATCAAACTAAGAAAAAGTATCATTGACTTTCTGTCTGGTATATTAAGACACCTGGCTGGAGCAATAACTATATTTCCTTTGACTGCTGCTGCATTTTAACATCATTGTAACCCTGATTGAATCTGCCACACTGTTTTGCTAAAAGTAATGCTGAATTTGTCAAGACATTTTTTTTTTTTTCTTCTTAACATGAAACACCCTTTAGTAGAAACATAGCTGGAATTATTTGTTGAAACTGCAACATTATATTTTGCTTGCCATATACATTCTAACCTGCAAGTCACCACTGATTGTAATGCTAGAGAAGGGCTATTCAATGGAGAATGAGAGCGTCATGAAATGCCATCCCTATGGCACCATTGAAAGTCATGTTGAATGTATACCATCTCGCATGATCCATGCTTAAAAGGGGCATAGTTGGTATTTCAGAGACACACACTTCAAAACTTCTTAAGTTATTTCCCACCACAGATTCTTGTCTTTTTCATTAGGTAAACAAAAATGGCCCAGAGAGTCAGGCAGACATCTCCTACTCAACTCAAGAAAGAATTACCTTCTTAGTTTTTGCTTCCTTTGCTTTATGCCCATGAGTTGAAGTATTGTGTTTCTAAATCCAAGTGAAAATTCTTAAATAAAGGCTGTTTGCATGTCAAGTTGGGATTTCTTAAACTCTGCTAGAATTCACTTTCAGGTTCCACTCCCTGAATCTCTTTCCCTTTCAAAACCAAAGGAATTAATCAAGTAAAAATGGATTAGGCTGATAGCTCTGAGTTGCCCTGGCTAAAATGGTTGCACGATGTCTTGGGCTGCTCACAGAGCAATTAACTTCCACAGCACCCACATAACTGTTTTCACCAAAGACTCAAGCAAGACTTTTGAATGAAACCATCAGAACCCAACATAATTCTGTTCTAGAGAAACAAAGAGTATTGCTTCAGATACTCAGATTAAAAGTTACACCTACTGTGCTTTTCTTTTCCTTATTTTCACCCTCACATTTACTAAACAGAGATGAATTCTATACAGGATACCTAGTCAACCCTGCTAGACCATCCAGATATGTGAAAGCCAAGCTTATGGACTGTAAAAGGGTAGAAAAAGAAGACAACAAACATCTACTGCATGTTTACCATGTGTGCTTGGCCCTTCATAGACTATCTCATTATATTCTCAGGACAAACTCACAAGGTGTGTGCTTCTAGCCCCACTTCCAAGATGTAAAAACCAAGATTAGAGAAAGAAAGCAACTTTTCCCAGGCCCTTGTGGCAAAGCTGTGATTCACATTTATTTCTGTCTTACTTCAAAGACACACTCTTTTTCCTAAACCTGGCAGAGAAGAGGACTAGATAACATCTAGCAGAGCTCCTTATTTTACAGCTGAGGAATTTGAGGCTTAAGTGACTCATCAAAGGCCAGCACACAGAAGATCAGACAGAGTTGACTTTGCTGTGGTCACTAAGCAGAGAGTACCACTTAATAACAAATACAGTTTTAATGAAATGAGTTCTGCTAACCCCAAATGTGCCCACTTACCACCCTATTCTGAATTTTGTTCCTGTCAAAATTTCCAAATAGCCTTATTGATACAGATTTATATTTCCTGCAAGAATATACTTGGTTGCTTGTGTGCTCTGAGAATTCCCATAAACTCCATCGTTAAGAACTGGACTTTTGGGAGAGAAGAATGTACTTATGGTAACACTCTCCTTAGAAATATTGTCACAGTGACAATGATTTATGTGGGCTTTGTGTAATGATCCACTTGACTGTATGTAGAGTTTCTAAAGCTTCTTTACCTGTCTTCCTTTAAAACTCTTTCACACGCATTGTCTCATTTAATTCCCTAAAAGAACCTATGAGGGGGAAAAGAAACATTAGGACAAGACCACTTTTGGAATTTCATATTAATTTTGAGGAATTTAAATTTCTTTTTTAATTTCACCAGAGAATATGGCACCTGGGAAAAGAAAGAAAGGGGATAAAAATATGCTTAGGATGGAGATAGCTGAGGTGGTCAGACCTGTGTAGGTATCTGCATGAAAAATTTGAATACAGGAAAATGGATCCCAGATTAATTTCTGACAAATACCAGAAGTTAGCAAAGACATAGCAGGAGGACCCAGGGGCAAATCGAGGAGATTAAATATGGCTTAGTAAGCAAAAGACAGTCAAGTGGAACAGACAGAACCTTTATAGTAACATACCATAAGAGCTGTAGTCCCAGGAAACCGTACCCCATGATAGCTCATGTCGAGGGTCTCTGGGGATCCTTTATGTGCACACATGCCAAGAGTGCCCTCTGTTGTCTACCCAGAATACTATGAGCTCCAAGAAATCCTTCCCTGCTACAGTTTATACTTCTCTGCCCATCAAGGCTTCTCCACACCTGGTAAAGGGTCTATGCCCTAGACATGGTTTATTAAGTCTATTGCAGAATATCAGCATGTGAAGGAGCCTTTAAAATCATCTGATAAAAATTCTCCTTTTATAGGAAGTGGGAGGTTTAAAAAGAAGTGTCCCATATAAGTCTCATATAAAGAGCATATCAAGTTAGTGACAAATCTTAGTTTTGAGCCCAGGACTCCAAGTCTAGAACCACTTCTTATGCATTCTCCTAGCCTTTATTTTCCCTCATTGATCCTCTTTAAGGATGGATGATAACCCTGTGAAACAGAATATTTACAGTATTGACTCATAGAACACTTGGATGGAAGGACTTTCAGAGATAGAATCTCAAACCTCCAGATTGTGCCAATAAGAAATTGAAGTCTATGACTTACCAAGGCCACTTAAGGAGGAAGACAGACACAGGATTCCTAGTTCAATCATCTATTAAGGGAAAATAAAGAGGAAATGATGAAATGTGTTCATTCCCATTTACAAGATGTGATTCTCTGCTTTTGTGGTCTGTACACATCCTCTACCACCACCCCATCCTTTTAAAGCTTATTTTCAGGTTATTAGGCTCAGGCTGTATGCTAAACATGGCCAAACTATTGAAAGCCAAATGGGCAGAGCTAAAATGGGAGTGACGCAGGCTGAAAGGAAGGGATGATGGCTTGGAGCACTGGAGTGAGTGACTGGTGGGTGGGGACTGGAGTTGTTCAGGATACCATGGTAGTGGTTGACTGAGTGAAGCTACTGTGTCTGAGGTTGGAGACCAGGCATGTACTGTGTCAGACTCCTACCTGAGGTGGATATCAGAGCACTTCTTGCTCTTACACAAAGTGGTGATTGGGAAGCAAAATGATCAGTCCTGTTTGCACCCAAATGCATTCTCAATCGACAGTGTTTCCTGGTTTGCAAGAACAGGAAAGTGGGAAGTTTCTCAAGTGGCTGTTGCTCAGAACTGCCTCCATTTTGTCAGTATCGCACATTATATCTGAATTCCTCAGCCCAATCTCTTGTTGCCTGTTGTCTTATACTAAGCCTTTGGACCTATGGCACTATAGAATTGATTCTTGCTGAAGAAGACGGAAGGAGAAGTGGAGAGACCTAAGATTTCTGAGGGTGTGTCCAGGCTCTGTGCTCCAGGTCCTGGGCTGGGTGTCACCTAGGCATTATTATTTTAATCTGCACTTTTCTTCCATCAGGTGGTGCCATTATCCTGAATATACAGATGTCGAAACTAGCACTCAGTGGGATCATGGGTTTAGTCACCTTGCACCTAGTCCCACAATTATGTTTGAGGCAGAGTTGTTTTGAATCCAGGCTTTTCCAAGCATAAGTCATCTCTTACTGTAAGGACAGGTAGAGCTTGGATAGCAAATTGGCTTGGCTAGTCTACTTAGTCAGTAAGCACAATAGCCCGTAATCTACTTCACCCAAGGGTACCATGTTTATCTACTTCTGAACTGTGTATTTGTGCCTTAGTCTATGGTTTTTCTAGTTGTGCTGCCTAGACTGACCATTTGACTCCTAATTTCCCACCATTTTCTGTCCTTCCTATCCTTCCTTACTTGGCTGATACCTAGAGCCAGTCTCTTTTACTATATGGCAAAAAAATCCAGAAGTTCCTCTGGCCCCCAGGGGTCAGCTCAATTAAGGAAGGGTCAGAGGGATGGTGGCTGGGTGACCCTGGACTGTAACATTAAGGGGGAAGCCAGAGTCTGGCATCACTTTGATGGACAGGCCTCATACAAAGGACACTATGAGTCAAATGCCACTGTTTACACTTACAAGCTAAATGTCATGGGTAAGAAACATTTCTCTCTTTCAGTGTCACCTATGCCATAGGGATAATGATACCTGTCTTTAAGGATTGCCCTGGGCATTATATGACACAATGCTTTCAAACTAGTAAGCACACATAGCAGGAACTCAGTAAATGTTAGGTGCTTCTTTATGTTTGCTAAAAGACAGCGCTAATACCTACATCATTTCACGGACCAAACCAAAGATGAAACACACTGCCATCTAGTCCATTCTGACTCATAGCTACCCCCATTGGGTTTCCAAGGTGGTAAATCTTTATGGAAGTAGATTGCCCGGTCTTCCTTCCTTGGAGAGTCTGGTGGGTTTGAACCCCCAACCTTCTGGTTAGCAGTCAAATGCCTTAGCCACTGTGCCACCAAGACTCTTTCATTTCACAAAGATAATTGTATTTCCTTTGTCATTAAAAAAAAAAAAAAAACACTGCCGTCGAGTCGGATCTGACTCGTAGCGACCCCTCCTTGAGTTTCCGAGGCAGTATCACTACAGAAGTAGATTGCCTAATCTTCCTTCCAAGGAGTGGCTGGTGGGTCTGAAGCACCAGCCTTCTGGTTATTTTCTCCATAGTTCTGCTGTCACCATGCATTTCTTTAGAGACATTTATAACTGGTAGATAGTTGATGCACAAGTCCTTTTTGTTCTAGAAGGGCTTTGCAGTTTACTGTTTAAGCAGATCCCAGACAAACGGTTTCTCATGTGATCTTCCAAGTACCCATATTACAATAGAAAATGCACTTGAGAAATTGGAGCTGATGAAGGCTCGAACAGGTTCCCCCACTAACTTCCATCCCTGTGCCATTTACTAAAAGTGATACAGGTGGGTAGAAATCGGTCAAGGCCTGCCTCTCAGAAGTAACCAAAGATGCCTGAACACCTCAGCATATCATTCAGTCTATTCTTCCTGGGAATTCCAAATGCAGTCAGGTGTGGGGCCTGGGCTTGTAGGATACCCAAATATTTTCTTGGAAAGTAATCTCAGTTTATTAGAGTTCCTTGTCTCAATTGAGAGTATAGATTTTTTGAATGCGTTTGCTGACAGATTGACCTGGACTATGTTTTCCTCTTATTCAGGGAGCGATCGATCTTTATCAAAAGGATTTGTTGACTGACGGGCTTTCATGGTTCTAAGGTGCTGTTTGATACTTTTAAGAGACATATGCCCCTTTGTATAACAAAATTATCTGATAAAAGCGGGAATGAAGCTCAGGCTTTCAGAAGCATCTCAGCTCCTGGCTGCCTTGCTGCCTGCCAGGGAATTTTGTTTTTATTTGCCTGTGATGGAAACCTTACAATCCTTGGTGAAGTTGTTTTCACATATTCAAGTTTCTAGACCATATACTGTGTTTCTAGGCCTAAGGGTCTGAACTAAACTAAGATTGTGTTTCCCTCAGGTAAGTACTTCCAGACACTCTATCCTCTCTGTCTTTACAACCCGCTTCTCCTCGTTACTGTACTATGTAACACTAGACACGCATTATGTTCCACATAAAAAGCCATTTCTGCAGCATCTTGTCATCGTTTCATGGGCACCGCTTTGAAGCCGTGTTGAGTTCTGAACCCAGAGCCTAACAGCAATGGCTCAAGTGCACTGCACCGTATTGTTTACCCAGATGGGGTTAATTGTTGAATAAAAGAATGGTCCCTTTCAGTTTACCTTTTTGCAATCTCTCTCACACTGGTTATGGAAGACAGGGAAGTCTATGATAAATATCAAACTTTCTAATCAGAAACGAGTCCAGTTGTATTTGAAATCTTGAACTTAATCCAGAATCAGGAAATGGAGCCACTTGTGTTACTGTTGCTGAAAGAAGAAAATGACCTTTTTATTGTAGCTTACATTCACTATTGTCCTTGGGAGCTACGAGGAATGGAGCAAGTCAATGTAAAGGCTTAAGCAGACTTTTCTTTTTAACAGGAAGGGTACAACTCGATGTGCTGGAACCATCATCTCCTTATAATATCAAGGGGTTTTCATCTTGAGTGAAGCCTGCATTGAATTCTAAAAAAATATATTTTTTTTTTTGCCTAAAAAATTTCTACCAAATCTCTTCTGATTTCTGATTTTAATGTGTCTGACTACTATTGGCTTCATTTATTTATTCGTAGAGGTATAACTTGCAAAGAGTAAATTTCACAAATCTTAAGTGTATAACAAGGAGCTCTGGTGGTTTAGTGGATAAGGCATTTGGCTGCTAACCAGAAGGAGTGTGTGTAATTTGATAATTTGTATGTGTGTGTGTGTGTATATATATACGTGTGTGTGTGTGTGTGTGTGTGGAAAAAAAATGTATATATATATTCATCAAGGAGCTCTGGTAGCACAGTGCCTAAGGCATCTGACTGCTAACCAGAAAGTTGGTGGTTCAAACCCACAAGCCACTCCATGGAACCAAGACTGGGCAACTTACTTCCATGAAGTTTTACTGCCTCAGAACCCAACAGGGCTTGGTATGAGTTGGAATCAACTTGATGGTGGTGGGTTAATACATACTCATATATTTATATATATGGTGCTCTGGTGGTACAGTAGTTAAGGCATTTGGCTGCTAACCAGAAGGTCAGTGGTTCAAACCCACCAACTTCTCTGTGGGAGGAAGATGAGGTAATCTGCTTCCACAAAGATTTACAGCCTTGGAAATCCTATGAGTTGCTATGAGTCAGAGTTGATTCAATGGCAGTGGGTTTGGGTATATATACTACCAAACACACACACACACACACACACACATACATATAAGGAGCTCTGGTGGTGTAGTGGATAAGGCATTTGGCTGCTAACCAGAAGGTCAGCGGTTCAAACTCACTAGCCACTCCATGGAAGGAAGATGGGGTGATCTACTTTCATAAAGATTTACAGCTTCATAAACCCAATGGGGGTCGCTATGAGTTGGAATTGACTCAATGGCAGTGAGTTTGGTTTTTGAGTTTTATATCCATATAATCACTGGCCAGATCAAAAACATTTCCAGTATACAGAAGATTATCTCAGGCCTCTCCTAGTCAATGGCCTTAATGGTAACTGTTATTCCAATTTCTATCACCATGCTTCATCAGTTTTATCCATTTTTTAGTTTGCTATCAATGGAATCAAATAATATATGCTCTTTTCTGAGTAACTTCTTTTACTTAAGATGTTTTTTTTTTTTTTTTTTAGTTTCAGCTTTCTTGTTCGATATATCAAACCATTAGCTTTTCAGACTTCTTCTTATTTTTGGAAATGATTATTGAAATTCAGTAAATTTCCTGAAGAAGAGTTTTCAAGGCAACACAAAAATAAGAGAGTGAAGAAAATTTTACTTCTTATATTCCAATATATGTTGCTCTTATTGTGTTAATACCATAAGGAGGATCAGAGGAAATCATATATATATTCATATATGTACTCCTAGGTGGTTCAGACAGGCTGCACTTAACTGCTAACTCAAAGGTTGGTGGTTTGAATCTCACCAACTTAAAACTTGATGGTTCGAATCCACCTGTGGATGGAAAGGGAAAGCCCCGAGGATCTGCTTCCATTGAGGTTACAGCCAGGAAGCCCTAGAAAGCAGTTTGTACTTTGTAACACAAGGGATCACCATGAGTTGGAACCAACTCAAGAGCAACTAACAACAACCTCTATTTAGTTACATATATATGTATATACAAAAATATATTAAAAATACAATGAAATATCATTTATTGACAAGAAATTTGTTGCTATAGCAATTCAGGACTAAGCAGCAGATTTTACAGGGCATATGGAAAAATCTCTTCTAGAGCTAAACTAGATGATAGGATAATCAGGACTTGAGCTGCCCAGACCCCCAAGAAGCATAAGCTGGATGACATTTTGAAATTATTTAGTAGTACATTTATTATCAACACAGGTGTTGCAAACTATTTTACTACTAACATATTACTTTGTTTTATTGGGATTGACAAAAGAACACAGGCTAGAGTTCTGATTGTTTTAATCATTAACTTCTTAACTATTCACCCATTTGATAAATATTTGTTGCATGTCAACTGCGGGCCAAAGATTGTTCTAGGTACTGGGGATTCAGCAGTAAACAAGCCAGATAAGGTCTTGCTGTCATAGAACATTCTAGATGGGAGGAACATTGTCTATTCCTATTCAAAAGTTTATTCCTACTCAAAAGTAAATTAATAAATAAAAATCATTTCTGGTAGTGATGAATGCTAAGTGAAAAAAATAAAGAAATAGGAAAAGAGTGATGGCGTAGGTGAGGTTATTTTCCATAGGGTGCTTGGGGGAGACGACTCTGAGGAGGTGATCTATGAGCAAAGAATGGAGAGGGGGAGGTGAACATGCAAAGGTCTGGAGACGAGAATGTTCTAGGTCAAGGGATAGTAAGTGCACAGGCTCCAAGGCAGAAACAAGGTAGACTAATGCAGGTGACAGAAAGAAGGTCAGTGTGGCCCAAGCCTGGTGGAAGAGGGAAACAGTAGTGGGGTATCAGGCCAGGGAAGTAGGCAGAATCCTGTGGAGACTACTTCATCCTTCAGTTCCAAATGTGATAGGATGGCATTTGGGAGATTTAAGCAGGGGGGAACGACATGATCTTTTTTGTTATTAAAAGTTCACTCTGACTGCTGTCTGGTGAATGGATAATGGAGGGACAAGGATGGAAATGAGGAGAATAGTTAGGAACCCGGGAGCTCTGGTGGCGTAGTGCCTAAGGCATTTGACTGCTAACCAGAAGGCTGGCGGTTCAAACCCACCAACCATTCCTCGGGAGGAAGGTTGGGTGATCTACTTCCATAGAGATAACCACCTTGGAAACCCAAGGAGGGGTCACTATGAGTCGATTGACTCAATGGCAGTGATTTATTATTATTATCATTATTATTATTATTATTATTAGTTAGGAACCTATTACTGAAAAATGATTCTGGCTTAGACTTGAGTAACAGCAGTGGTGAAGGAGGAAAATGAATCTATGATATTTATTGTTATTATTATTTTGGAAGTGAAGCCAAGAGAACTAGCTAATGAATGTAGGGTATGAAAGAATTGGAGGATAACTCTGTAACTGTTGACCTGAGCAACTGGATAAAAGGCAGGATCATTAAACACAATGGAGAAGCTGCAATAGTGGCAGTGTAGGAAGCAAATCATCTAGAGTTCTGTTCTGGCTACATTAAGGTTGAGAAGCCTATTAGATTTGCAAGTGGAGGCATTAAGGAAGCAATTGGATATATTCATCTAGAGCTCAAGAGAGAAGTCAGGCCTGGAGAAAAAATTGTTGAAGTCATCAATATAAAGTTGACATGAAAAGTTGACATGATTGGATAGGGTTACTTTGGAAAAGCTTGTGTGTGGAAAGAGAAGATTGAGTCTTGGGAGAATCTTCTCACTATTGACTATATATTGTCATCATCTTTGTCTTTGTCATCATCATCATCATCATTATGATCTCCATCATCGAAGGTTGGGCAATCTTACTTCCGTAGTGATACTGCCTCAGAAACCCAAGGAGGGGTCGCTATGAGTCAGGGCCGACTCCATGGCAAACAACAACAACAACTGTGCACCAGAAGACAAATAGAAGGGGGGAAGAAAGCAATCCCTGCTGTAAGGAGGAGAGGGGACAATAACAGGATGGAATAAATAATAAGTGCCATGATAGGGATTAGCTCAGGACACAGTAGAAATGACAGACTCAGAGGACTGGAGAGACTTTAAAGATGAGGTGACATTTGAGCTGGATGTTTGCATCCAGAATAGAATGATCCACGGAGAAACACTTCACCAAATAAAGAATGACAAAAACAAAAACAAGGGCAGGGAGAGAGCCTGAAACTGAAAGTAGCTCCCAACTATAAAGGAACTCAGAGCTAGAAGCAACCATTTTATTGACCCCCCAACTCCATTATGTATAAGGGGTCAATATACTGCTGCAACAGTTTTAAAATTATCTTCAGCAAAATTTTATTTGCACATGATATTAATGATATTGTTCAATAATTTGCACATTCTGTCCCATCAACTTTCTTTAAAACAGACAGAAATATGGATCTCTTCCAGTTGTTTGGCCAGGTAGCTGTCTTCCAAATTTCTTGGCATAAATGATGAGTTCCTCCAGCACTGTTTCCATTTGTTGAAACATCTCTGGATATTTCATCACTTTCTGGAGGCTTGTTTTTTGCCAATTCTTTCAGTGCACTGTGGGCTTCTTCCTTCAGTACCTTTGATTCTTGATCACATGATACCTCATGAAATGGTTGAACATTGACCAATTCCTTTTGGTGCAGTGACTTTGTGTATTCCTTCCATCTTCTTTTTGTGCTTCCTGCATCATTCAATATTTTGCCTATAGAATCCTTCAATATTGCAGTTTAAGGCTAGAATTTTTCTTCAGTTCTTTCAACGTGAGAAATGCTAAGCATGTACTTCCCTTTTAGTTTTCTAAATCTTTGAAATCTTCTGTTCAGCTCTTTTATTTAATCATTTCTTCCATGTGCTTCAGCTACTCTATGTTCAAGAGGAAATTTCAGGGTCTCTTCTGCACCCATTTTGGTATTTTCTGCCCTTCCTGTCTTTTTAGTGACCTTTCGCTTTCTTCCTGTATGATGTTCTTGATGTCATCCCACAACTCGTCTTATTTTGAGTGCCTTCTGACCTGAGGAGCTCATCTTCTGCCACTATATCAGATGATGTTTCACTGCTATTCATAAAATTTTCCAGTAATATATCAAACAGTATTTCACTGCTAATCATAAGGTTTTCAGTGGCCCCATCTGTCTTAGTTTGGAAGCTCTGCTGAAACCTGTTCACCATTGGTGACCCTGTGGGTTTGAAATACTGGTGGCATAGCCTCCATGTTCACAGCAACACACAGGCCACTACAGCATGACAAACTGACAGATGAGTGGTGGCAGCATGGACATGGTGAGCCTAAATCAACAGACACCTTGGCACATAGAAATGAGAATCATAAAGAAAGCAAACACACCAGCCCTGCACTGCTCATCAATGTGCTTCTCTTACATGAGAAATATACAAACTCCTATCATGAATAAGCCACATTTGTTCTTTTATTAATGCACCTTAACTTAATCCTTACTGATGAACTTCTTTTCTTTTGGGTATTTTGAGCGCTTGCTGGAGTAAGCGACATTGGTAGTTCTAACTTAAAGAACAATGCCCAAGAAGTAATATTTAGCGCAATTAATATGACTTTGCTGCATAAGAAAGAGTATCTCAAATTTGCAGAGTTTTATATTTTACAAAACATTTTTCTTATTGTATCTTAAATTAATCATTTACTTTCAAGTTGAATAGTTTAAAATAGGGCTTTTTAAAATAGTTAAAATATATATACCTGGGGTTATTCTGATTTCCAGTTTAACTACTTATTGCCTGTGTCCTAGAGAGAGATTCTTCATCTCTAAGAGACTCATTATTCTAAACTGCCACTTAAGGATAACTATTTCTTACCTATTTAAGCAAATGAAAAGAGGCAATTCAGCATAATGATTCAAAGTATTACTCTTACTTCCCATATATCTGTGTGACCTTAAACAAGTTATTTCTCCATGCCTCAGTTTTCTAGTCTGTAAAGCGGGAACCAACCATCCTTCTGCACTTTATTGTACTGCGGTGACTTGCGTGTTACGACAATGCTGCAAGCTATGCTACTGGTATTTCAAACACCAACAGGGTCACTCCTGGTGGACCTTCCAAATTAAGACAAACTAGGAAGAAAGGCCTGATGACCTATTACCAAAAATTAGCCAGTGAAGACCCTGTGGATCACAACAGATGTTGCCTGACTTGTTTGCTTTGGACATGTCACCAGGAGGGACCAATCACTGGAAGAGGACATCCTTCCAGCCAGCGAGAGTGAAGGATGAGATGGATTGGTAAAGAGCCACAGTGATAGACTTGAACCTGCTGCTGACTATGAGGATGAGGCCGGACTGGGCAACATTATGTTCTGTTGTACATAAAGTTGTACATGAGTCAGAGTTGACATGGTGGCAGCTACCTATCTGTCTAAAGTGGGAGTAATAACAACACATGCTGCTTAAGGGTTTTGGGAAGAGTAAGTGAAATAATGGACCTGAAGTACTCAGCAGAGTCCTAGTACACAGTACAGGCTCAACAAGTTTTAGTTATTTTTCTCAAACAACCTAATACATCAGATATATTTTGATATATCAGAGCATTCCACAAACTGTATTGCTCCCACTGGGCATCTCCTGCAACTTAATAAATCTGAGAAAAAAATTTTGAAGTTGTGACTAGAATTTGATTTCTTTCCTTTAGGAATGTCCTTTCACAGGTAAGCCAATATTAGATTTGATTTCTATTAAAATTTTTAACACTTGGGCTATGCTACCTTCAAATCTTATAAGTTATTGTCTATGTTTTTGGATTATTCCTGAAAAAGTAGGGGGAAGAGCTCATGGTGAACGCGGTGCAGTGAATTACTTAATATAGTCCTTCAAGCCATGGTCTTTGTAACTCTGTGGTAGTTAAGGTTGTGTGTCAGTTTAGCTGGGTCATAATTGTGAGTGGCTTGACAGATGAATATAGTTATTCCTCATGATGAGATTGGACGTGGTGTAATCACCTCTTTAGTGGAATCTCCTATGAACACCTAATTAGTTGAAGCGGAGTTGCCTTCAAGGTCTGGCCAGTTTCCAGCATATGTGGAGAAACTTTGGGAAAGGTCTTTAGGTTTTTGCTTATTTTGTATCCCACATTCGGCCCATTATTTGGCCCATTATCTCCAGTTTCTGGACTAGAACCAATGGTCTGCTGTGTTGCATACAGCTCTTGGATTGTCAGCCCCTGCAGCTATGTGAGTCAGGAGAAGCCTCCAGCTTGCTCCAGTAGGTCTGGAAGGCAGACCTGAAGCCCCAGGTCGAGAAAGACCTTCACCCAGAATCCAAAGAGAGAAAGTCTTTCCCTAGAGCTGGCACTCTGAATTCAGACTTCTAACCTTCTTAACAGTAAGAAAGTAAATTTCCGTTTGTTAAAGCCATCCAATTGTGGTATTTCTGTTATAGCAGCTCTAGAGAACTAAGACAGAATTTGGTACTGACAGTGTGGTGCTGCTCTAAGAGATGCCTAAAATGTGGAAGCAGTTTTGGAATTGGGTTATAAGTAGAGGCTAGAAGTCTAAGAATGACTTGGTAGGACTATGCAAGTGTGAGGTGCTTTGGGGCCACCAAGGGATTGGATAACTTGCTAATAATGTAAATAAGGTGCATAGCATCCTTTTTGGGGCATGAAAATAAGGTGTTTGGAACCCTAATATGGGGATTGATCGATTTTGCCATCCTACTAGTCTTACAACGAGTCATCCCAGAGGTGTTAAGTGAGGACTTGACTACCACTAAGAAGAAGGGATGGGAGCAGACCATATCCTTTAGACCTAAGATCCCTGCACTGGGAACCTCTTATATCTAGGAGACAGAAAGTTGTAACACTGGAGATGGTGAGAGACAAGGAGAAATGGTGGCAGAGAAGTGGCAATAACAGAGGCAGCAGAACCAAGAGATGGCATGAGACAGCACGGTGGACTTCTGGACCAATGGAGCAAGAAAGTTGAGGGTCTTAGGGCAGGAGGCTTGCTGGCAGAGTGAGCTGCCTCTGGGCACTTATCCGTAGAGCTAGAAGAGCTTTGTAACACTTGCCCGAGGAGAGGCCAAGTGGTCACAGATCTGAGAGGCTGAGGGCCAGAGAGAGACATGCCTGCAGGCACAGCTGAGAAGAGGGTCCTCATCGCAGAACTGTATCCAGAGTCATTCCTGATTCTGAATTGTAACCTGTTTCATAATCATGAGTACTGTGTGTTTTGTGTGACCATTGCAATGAATTACCAAACCCAGCAGAGAAGTAGAGCGTACCATCGGAGTTTACATTTGGTGTTAGAAATGGCAAAAAGATTAGAGGGTGGAGACATGTCTAACCTCCACTTCATAGGACTCAGCCTTGGGTGGTGATTTTTATCCTCTTCCCCCCTTATGAAGTTAGAGGAAGTCAGATGCCTCTGTCGTGCCAATTTCACAGTGAGTATTGAGCTCTTGGGTTGGCCTAGTCAAAAGGTTCCTGAGAAAAGGAGCAGAGGCCCAAAACTGGACTTAGAGGAGGAAATCTGGCCGCCTGCCATGTCCCTATTCTGGGCCATGGAGGTGGTCTTGGGTTCTGAGCCAGCAAAAGAGCTTTGCACAATAGCAGATGAAAAGCCACTTTGCTTAGCATCCTTCATGCTCCCCAAGGGCATGCCAGAGTCACAGACTCAGACTACTATATGGGATTAAGTTAGCCTCCAAGATGATTCAGAGAATAATGAAGACTTTTGGGGAGTCTCCAGGAATAAGTACACCAGTCCTAAAGATGACATAGCAGATAGGGAAGCCAAGCAAACCCCATGTAGACAACAATGACACTTTGAAAGCAGGAGATGGGCTCCTGCAGAGACAAGGAACTCTTAAAGGAGTACATGAATATACACAGTGAAGGCAAAGAGCCCAGGTCATCTGGTAACTCCAGAAGGGAAATTCTGGGAATGTGGACCACATGCCTAACCCAGAAGATAAGGCTTGGTGAATAGGGTCAGCTGTGAGGCTTCCAAAACTGTCCCTGGATTCTCAAGAATGTCTCTGCCCAGGAGTTCTGCGCAACCACTCATCAGTGGTGTGACCTTGGGAAAGTCACTGAGTGTACAGAATAGAGTTATGGTTAAGAGCAAGCCTTCTGGACTGGATTCAGGTCTGGATTGAATGCAGTAGCTCTGTAACCTTTATTCTGCAAGTCACCTAACCAATGTTGTTATGTGCAGTCGAGTCGTCTCCCACTCATAGAGACCTTATGTACGACAGAACGAAACACTGCCCAGTCGTGTGCCAGCTTTCTGATCTCTACTATACATGAGCCCATTGCTGCAACCACTGTGTCAATCCATCTTGCTGAGGGCTTTCCCCTTTTTAATTGATCCTCCACTTTACCAAGCATGATATCTGTTTTGGTTACCTAGTGCCGCTCTGACAAGAATGTATACCACAAATGGGATGGCCTTAACAAATAGGAATTTATTCTTACAATCCAGAGGCTTTAAGTCCAAGTTCAAAGTGCCAGGCTCTAGGGGCTGGGTGAAAGCCCCTCAACCTTGGGGTCCAGCTCGGCCTCCTGCTCCCGGGTCACTGGAGCTAGAGGCTTTTCTTCACTCAGACTGCTGCTGGCTGCTGAGGCTAAGAAACCCCAAGGTTAACAAGTAAAAAGGCACAGTCCTGATGTTACCAAACCACATGGCAGGCCATTAACTTAAGTCCATTGTAAGTTCCAAGGTCGGCAGAGCATAGCAGGCTGCTGAGCAACGACATGGCTACATGCAAGGTCCAAGCATGCCATAGGCTAGAGACCATTCCCAAGGCATCTCCTTATATACAGGAAGCAGACCACATCCCAAAGGCAGCTATTCATCTGCTTGTGACAGATCCCACCATGGAGTTGATTGCCAGTCTCATCATGGGGAATAACTACCACCAGCTGCCCAGCCACTCAACCAGGCCCAGCCAAGTTGACACACAACTGAACTACCACAATATCCTTCTCCAGAAAATGGTCCCTTCTAACGATAAAACCAAAGTTGGTGAGATGAAGTCTGGCCATTCTCGCTTCCATGGAGTATTCTAGCTGTATTTCTTCCAGATTTGGTAGTTCTTTTAGCAGTCCATGGTACTTTCAGCATTCTTTGGCAACACCACAACTCAAAATCGTCAACTCTTCTTTGGTCTTCCTTATTCATCGTCCAGCTCTCACATGCATATGTGGCGATTCAAAATACCATGGCTTGGGTTAGGTGTACCTTAGTTTTCAAGGAGATATCTTTGTTCTTCAGCACTTGAAAGAGGTCTTTTGCAACAGATTTGCCCAATGTAATATGTCTTTTGATGTCTTGACTGCTGCTTCCGTTGGTGTTGATTGTAGAACCAAGTAATATGAAGTCTTTGACAACTTCAATCCTTTCTCCATTTATCATGATGCTGCTTATTTGGCCAGTTGTAAGGATTTTTGCTTTTTTATATTGAGGTGTAATCCATATTGCAGACTGTAGTCTTTAATCTTCATCAGTAAGTGCTCCAAGTCACCCTCACTTTCAGCAAGCAAAGTTGTGACATACGCATATCTCAGGTTGTTAATGAGTCTTCCTATAATACTGATGCCATGTTCTTCTTTACATAGTCCAATTTCTCAGATTGTTTGCTCATCATACAGATTAAATAGGTATGGTGAAAGATATAACCCTGACACACTCCCTTCCTGATTTTAAACTACACAGTATCCCTTCGTTCTGTTCAAGTGACAGCCTCCTGTCTATGTACAGTTCCTCATGAGTACAGCTAAGTGTTCTGGAATTCCCATTCTTCTCAATGTTATCCATAATACGTTATAATCCACACAATTGAATGCTTTTGCATAGTCAATAAAACACAAGTAAACATCATTCTGGTGTTTTTTGCTTTGAGCCAAGATTCATCTGACATCAGCAATGATATCCCTCATTCCATGTCCTCTTCTGAATCCAGCTTGTATTTCTAGAAGTTCTCTGTCAATATACTGCTCCAACCATTTTTGAATTATCGTCAGTAATATTTTTCTTGCATGTGATATAAATGATACTGTTTGATGATTTTCACATTATGTAGTATCTTTGGAATGGGTACAAATATGGATCTCTTCCAGTCAGTTGGCCAGGTAGTTCTCTTCCAAATCTCTTGCTATAGCTGTGAGTGCCTTCAGCAGGGCACCCATTTACTGAAACATCTCAGTGGGTATTCCATCAATTCCCTGAGCCTTGTTTTTTGCCAATTCCTTCAGTACAGCTTCAACCACTTCCTTCAATACCATTGGTTCTTGCTGATATGCCACCTCCTGAAATGGATGATCATCTACCAATTCTTTTTGGTACAGTGAGTCTCTATTTTCTCTTCTGTAGTATGTTGTTGTTGTTGTTATTTGCCGTCGAGTCACCCCAGACTCATAGCGACCCCTCCTTGGGTTTCCGAGGCAGTATCACTATGGAAGTAGGATTGCCCAACCTTCCTTCTGAGGAGTGGCTGGTGGGTTTGAACCGCCAGCCTTCTGGTTAGCAGTCAAGTGCTTTAGCCACTATGCTACCAGAGCTCCCCTTCTGTAGTATAGGCATCATAATACCTGCAACTACTTTATAACATTGCTCTAGAGTGACATTGGTCAATAAAATCTCCAGCAATGATGATAATGTCCTACATTTGCATAGTCCAATACAGTAACCACTAACCACAGTGGCTATTGAGTACTTAAAATGTGGCTAATATGACCGAGTCACTGAAGCTTTGAGTTTATTTAATTTTAATCAATTTAAATTTAAATAGCCACATGTGGGTAGTAACTACCTTATTGATCAATATTGTTCTAGGAACAAAATGAGATAATGTACTTTATCACATACTTGGCATCTAGTTACTGCTTAATAAATATTAGCTAATATTGTCATTACATTTTTTATAGCCTCAGTTTTCTCATCTGTCAAATAGGGTTAAAGATACTACCTACCTCATGAGGTTGATGAGAGGATTGAATAAAATATTACAAGTAAAGTAACCAGCACAGTAGTTGTACATTGCACATTCTTAGCAAATTTGTTGCCTCTTCTGTCTGTAGTTCTTTGGCAGTATTGAAATTATGGTCCAATGATAGACAAGGCCATTGAGAACCTATAGATTCTCAGCAGGCAATATAGTCATTCAATAGTCCCTTGCACATTTCCAACGTTGGCTTTGGCTGAAAAGAAAATATCTAATTGAGCAAGAAAGAAAGAAAGAAAAAATATTGGCAATGATATGTGCACTACGAGAGTTCCACAAATATGCATTTGGCAGAAGCTTTACTGTCCAGACAGATCACAAACCACTAGGCAACGCACCTGCTAGACGACAGGGAATGTTGTTATTGTTATAAAGATATGATTTATGAGTAATCTATACTCCAGGCAAAGACTCGAATATAGCAGTTCTGTTGTCCAGACTAGTTGCCGACCCTCCAGCTGAGGAAATGACAGCACTGACTGAAGAGACAGCAGAGTGGGCCATGGAAATGAGCAAAACACTTGACCCCATGGTCAGTGGGAGACTGAGGCCCGAGGCAGGAAAAGACATTGCAATGTAGCTACTTATCCAGATGTTGCAGGTGTGTTGGTCTCTGAAGGAGTGGCTGCCTACGCCTTTTAACACCAAGGGAGCTTCTAAGGAATATCTTAAAGAGGTCAGCAAAAGAGAAAAGATATGATTAGAGGTAGTCTCTTAAGAAGCCGCTTTGCTCACTCCTCCCCACCTCCACATACTACAGAATCTGCTCCCTGGTTCTTGAAGTTTCAGCTAGAGATTGGTTGGTTTCTTTTATTTAAGGATGTTATTTCATGGGTAAAAGTCCCTCAGTGGTGCAAATGGTATATGCTTAACTACTAACAGAAAAGTTGGTGGATCAAATTCACTCAAAGGTACCATGTTGGAAACCCTGTGGAGCTCAGTTCTACTCTGAAACACATGGGGTCACCATGAGTTGGAATTGACCCATGGCAATGGGTTTTGGTTTTCTCATGGGAAAGCTAATACTAGATTTGATTTAAATTAAAATAGTTAACTCTTGAGAAGTGATATCTTCACATCTTATCAGTTACTTACTATGTTTTCAGATTCTTCCTGAAAAATAGAGGGAAGTGGGGCAATAGCCAAAGTACATGGAGTCACAGAAGTGATTTGTGTGATGGAGGGATGACATTTGTTACAGAGGTAGTAGAAAGGTGTTAATACATGGCTGTATTATATGAAACACACTTACTGCATGAGAGATGACCAAAATGCAGTAATATTCATTTCAGAAGCTTTTTGAGGACAGAATCTGAATACCCTCCTCTTTCTCCTTATTCTCTTCAATAATCATCATCATCATCAACTGCTTTGCATCAGTCAGCTACGTGTGTTAAAATATACATACACACACACACACACACACATATATACACTCACACCAAACCAGTTGTCATGAAGTTAATGAAGTTAATTTCAACTCATGGTGACCCCATATAGATCAGAGTAGAACTGTGTTCTGTAGGGTTTTCAGTGGCTGATTTTCAGAAGTAGACCACCAGGCCTTTCTTCCAAGACACCTCTGGGTAGACTTGAACCATCAACCTTTTGGTCAGCAGCTGAGCACTTAACTGTTTGCAGCTCCCAGAGATTCCATTGTTGTTTTTATATGCCTAGAGTCAGACCTGACTCATACCGACCCCTCCTTGGGTTTTTGAGGCAGTATCACTACAGAAATAGATTGCCCAACCTTCCTTCTGAGGAGTGGCTTGTGGGTTTGAACTATCAGCCTTCAGGGATTCCATTAGGTGACATAAAACCAACCAAAAACCAAACCCACTGCCATCGAGTAGATTCTGACTCACAGTGACCACACAGGACACAGTAGAACTGCCCCATAGGATTTCCAAGGCTATTAATCTTGACAGAGGTAAACTGCCTCATCTTTCTCCCATGGAATAGCTAGTGGATTCAAGACACTGAACCTCTGGTTAGTAGCTGAATGCCTTAACCACTGCACCACCAGTGCTCCCACTAAGTGACTTACAAACATGTGATTCATAATTCTCACAGCAATCTTATAATGTAGGTATTGTTAGCTCCTTTTTACACAGGAGAAACTGGGGCTCAGAGGGTATAAGTAAATCAAATAAGTCAAGGTCACATAGCTAGTGAGTGTTAGAGCCATGACTCAAATCCACATCTGTCTCCTATATATGCCAGTGGTCTTTTCATTACCAAACTGCCTCTCATAACTAAGAAACAAAAATACTCATGCTGTCTCTAGCACTTGGACTCTTGTTCGCAGCAGATGTCTGATAGATATTCATTGTTATATTGAAGCCACTGACCATTTATTAAGCTCTGATTTCTAGAATTTGTAGACAATCAGTAGACAATTTCATCTTAACCAATCTGGTATTTCAGTAGCTTAGACAAAACCAGACAATAATAAATAATAAATTATTTTTCATTCTCTGTGGGTTTTCATTCTCTAATACTGACTTACTAGTTATCTTCCCTTGTTTAAATGAATAACCTATTACATTACCAACTTGATGGCACATAACAACAACAACAACAACATTATAGTCTGAGTGTCAATGGCAAATATATTCTCTTAAATAAAGAGAGAGACAGACATTAGGCAAGGTGTGTACAATTATGCTGTAACTCACTAACTAAAATGTCTTGAAATTGTAGGTATTTATAAATAATGAAGTTGGCATAATGATTTATGACTTTATGCTTTCAGATATTTTAAACCATTTAGTATTATCTGTTACATTCTCTAATCATCCCCTTATTCATGGTTTAAAAAAAAAAAAAAATACTTTATTTCAATGATCCTTTCCTATGTGTGCCTTCTATTATGGGCCACTTCAGATATCTTAGGGAAAAGTCACACCCTAACCACAGCACACCAACAAGAATTATAAGTATAGGAACTTACAAATGAAATTATCAACAGTCTCAATTTTATTTTATTTTATTTTTTTAAAAGTAAAATCCAATATATGAATGAATTCCTCTTAACCTTCCTTTGGTAAGAAACACTGAAATGATATTTACTGTAGAAAACAAAGTATATGGACAAAGTCTGTGTTGTGCCAACAGACAAACTGACACAGACAGACGCTTCTGAGCCAGCCACACACGGGAAGGATTACTTCCACTGATTCAGCTGCCTCAGCACCTGGATGGATGAGTGCCAGAGCTCCGGTTTCCCTAGAAGCTTGTCTGCCAGGGGGATGAAACTGTGGTCCCAAACCCACAGATGCCCCAGTTCTTTGTTGTTAACCATGGGGCTCCCCTGCGCATTGACTACTCCATGGTTTTTTGTTTTTGTTTTTTTTTAACTCTACAAAGAGATGAAAAATGCTCCTCTTAACTCCTTTTCAGATTTTAATTGTGCCTGTTTACTTATACTTCAGGTCATCCATTCCAAACTATTTATTCTATTTAATATAATTGATGTTATGAGTGCTAAGTGCTCAAGTGAGGGAAACCCCCAATGAGATGAACTGACATAATATCCAAAATAATGGACTCAAACCTAACAACAATCTTGAAGATGGAGCATGACTGGGTGACATTTTGTTCTGCGATCCATAATGTCATTATGATCAGAGCCAACCTGATGACACTTAACAAGTGCTTAGGTGCATTTCTCATTGGGACCTTCAAAATCCTGTTAAAGATGTGGAGCTATTACACATTATTCAAATGCGAAAATAGGAGGTGAAATGAACTTGCATTCATTTATTTAAATGAACACATAACACATGCCCACAGTGTATCAGGCACTATACTCTACACTTACCCCACATTATCTCCTTAGATCTTCAGAACCATCTTAGAATGTGGGTTTTATTCTCTTTATTTTAGAAACTGAAGCTGAAGGAATTTAAATAGCATTTCAAGGTTATCAACTGTTGTGGTTGTTGTTAGATGCCGTTGAGTAGGTTCCAACTCATGGCAACCCTATGCACAACAAAAGGAAGCACTGCCCAGCCCTGAGCTACCTTCACAATCATTGCCATGCTTGAGCCAATCGTCACAGCCACTGGCATCAATCCATCTCAATGAGGGTCTTCCTTTTTTTTGCTGACCCTCTACTTTACCAAGCATGATATCCTTCTCTGGGATTGGTCCCTTCTGACAATGTGACCAGTGTTGAAGTCAGGCTATTCTTGCTTCTAAGGAGCATTCTGGCTATACTTCCTCCAAGATAGAATTTTTCATTCTTTTAGTAGTCCGTGATACTTAATATTCTTCACCAATACCACAATTCAAATGCATCAATTCTTCTTCAATCTTCCTTATTCATTGTCTAGCTCTCACAATCATATGAGGCTATTGAAAATACCATGGCTTGGGTCAAGTGCACTTTAGTTCTTAAGGTGATGTCTTGGGTTTTTTTTTAACACTTTAAAGAGGTCGTTAGCAACAGATTTGCCCGATCCAATACATTATTTGATTTCTTGACTATTGCTTCCATGGGCATTGAGTATGGATCCAATTAAAGTGAAATCCTTGATAACTTCAACCTTTTCTCCATTTGTAATGATATTGCTTATTGGTCCTGTTGTGAGGATTTTCATTTTCTTGATGTTGACTTCTTCAGTGAGCCTCTATTGGAGGCTGTAGTCTTTAATCTTCATTAGTAAGTGCTTTAAGTCTTCTTCACTCTCAGCAAGCAAGGTTGTGTCATCTGCATATTGTTGTTTATGAGTCTTCCTCCAATCCTGATGCCATGTTCTTCTTCATATAGTCCAGCTTTTCAGATTATTTGCTCTATATACAGATTGAATACATACGGTAAAAGGATAAACCCTGATGCACACCTTTCCTGATTTTAAACTGTGCAATCTCCCCTTGTTCTGTTCAAATGACTGTCTCTTGGTCTACGTTTAGGTTCCACATGAGCACAATGACATATTCTGGAATACCAATTCTTTGTGATGTTATCCATAATTTGTTATGATCCTCTAAGTTGAATGCCTTTGCATAACGAACAAAACACAGGTAAAGATATTTTTAGTATTCTTTGCTTTCAGGCAAGATCCATTTGACATCAGAAATGATATTCCTCATGCTACATCCTCTTCTGAATCTGACTTGAATTTCTGGCAGTTCTCTATCAATATATTGCTACAACTTTTTGAATTATCTTCAGCAAAATTTTACTTGCATGTGATATTAATGATATAGTTCAATAATTTCCACATTTTACTATATCACTTTTCTTTGGAAGGGGCACAAACATAGATCTCTTCCAGACAGCTGGCCAAGTAGCTGTCTTACAAATTTCTTGATATAAATGAGTGAATGCCTTCAGCACTACATCCGTTTGTCAAAACATCTCAATGGATATTCTGTCAATTCCTGGAGACTTGTTTTTCACCAGTTTCTTCAGTATAGCTTGAACTTCTTCCTCAGTAACATCTATTCTTGATCATATGCTACTTCCTGAAATGATTGAACACTGACCAATTCCTTTTGGTACAGTGACTTTGTGTATTCTTTCCTCTATCTTTTGATGTTTCATGTATCGTTAAATATTTTGCCCCTAAAATACTTCAGTATCGCAACACAAGGTCTGAATATTTCCTTTAGTTTTTCCAGCTTGAGAAATGCCAAGTGTATTCTTCCCTTTTGGTATTTTTATCTTCAGTTCTTTGCACTTTTCATTAAAATACTTTACTTTGTGTTCTTGAGCTGCCCTTTGAATTCTTCTGTTCAGCTCTTTTATTTGGTCATTTCTTCCATTCCATAGCTACTCTCCATTAAGATCAAGTTTCAGACTCTCTTCTCACATCCATTTTGGTCTTTTCTCCCTTTCCTGTCTTTATAATGACTTTTTGCTTTCTTCATATATTATTTTCTTGATAACATCCCACAACTTGTCTGGTCTTCAGTCATTAGTGTTCGATGCATCAAATATACCCTTCAGATGCTCTCTAAATTCAGGTTGGATATAATCAATGTCATATTTGGGCTGTCACAGACTTATTTTAACTGTCTTCAGCTTCAACTTGAACTTGCATATGAGCAATTGATGGTCTGTTTCACAGTCAGTTTCAGGCCTTATTTTGACTGAAGATATTGAGCTTCTCTATAAGCTCTTTCCACAGATGTAGTCAATTTGATTCCTGTATGTTCCATCCGGTGAAGTCCGTGTTTATAGTCACTGTTTAGGGTGTTGAAAAAAGGTATTTGCAATGAATAAGTCATTGGTCTTGCAAAATTCTATCATGTGACCTCTGGCATCATTTCTATCATCAAAGCCATATTTTCCAGCTATCAATGCTTCTTCCTTGTTTCCAACTGTTGTATTCCAACCACTAGTAATTATCAACACATCTTGATTGCATGTTTGATCAATTTCAAATTGCAGAAGTTGGTAAAAATCTTTAATTTCTTCAGTTTTGGCTTTAGTGGTTGGTGTATAAATTTGAATAATAACAATATTCACTGTCTTCCTTGTAGGTGTATGGATATTGTCCTATCACTGACAGCATGGTACTTCAGGATAGATCTTAAAATGTTCTTTTTTGGCAATGAATGTGATGACATTCTTCTTCAATTTGTCATTCCTGGCATAGTAGACCATATGATTGTCTAATTAAAAATGGCCAATACCAGTCCATTTCAGCTCACTAATGCCTAGGTTATTGATCTCTATTAATTCCATTTCACTTTTTACAACTTCCACTTTTTCTAGATTCATACTTCATACATTCCAAATTCCAATTATCAATGGATGTTTGCAGCCATTTCTTCTCCTTTTGAGTCATGCCACATCAGCAAATGAAGGTCCAGAAAGCTTTATTTCATCCATGTCATTAAAGTCCCCTCTGCTTTGAGGAGGCAGTTCTTCCCCAGTGGTATTTTGAATGCCTTCCAACCTGAGAGGCTCATTGTCCAGGACTAAATCAATGTTTCTCTGCTTTTCGTGAGGTTTTCAGTGACCAGTTTTTTCAGAAGTGGATCTTGCCATGTCCTTCTTCCTAGTGTATCTTAATCTGTAATTTCCACTGAAACCTGTCCACCATGAGTGACCCTGTTGGTATTTAAAATACTGGTGGCATAGCTTCCAGCATCACATCAACATGCAAGCTCCCACTGTATGACAAACTGGCAGACATGTGGTGGCTGACAGACCAGTACAGGAAACTAGAATTCTAGTAAACTAGCATTAGAACCCATGTCTGTCTAATTCCAAAGACTATTTATGTTGCCATATATGAAGTAGAAGAAATATGAAGTTATTTTTTTCTTTTACTCATTCCTCTACTTAAATATTATGACTGAATCTTCCTGCAGTAGAGGAATTAGACTTCTCTCCTACTATCTAGCAACATTCTGATCATATTCTAAGATAATCCTGATGTAACCAATTCCATACAAATTATTTAAGTTCAGTTCAGTAAACATTTGACAACTATCTCCAAGGTGGAAACACTGAATCAAACTGGGGCTAAGAATTGCCTTACAGTACATTATTTGAGACTGTATAACTCAAAGCATGCTATGTAAAGATCAACTGTGCCATCTAGAATGTTAAGAGGACCATCCAACTGAGTGATAAAGACTAGAAGTTCATCTGAAGCTCTCGGGACAACTGGAGGCAGATAACAAACTTGGCCACCTCCCCATCCTTCAGAATAGCCAGCAGTTATTCCCTTTTTAGCCCTTCCCTCTGGAGCTGCAGCCCACATCCCTTGACCTCTGGACCATCAAAGGAATCCTCAAGGTTATTCTGCCCTACTTTGAGCCTCCAATAGCTGTGACCCTGATAGTCACTGGTGAAAACCTTCCTCTTAACCTATCAAGAACTTTCCTTTCTTTTTAAATTCTGCTTTGGGAGCAAATTTACAAAGCAGATTTGTTTTACATTCAACAGTTCATGCACATTTGATTTCACAGCCTGATTACAATCCTCAACCATCAAAAACTCTCCTCCCTGTGCCCTTCTTCTGTATGCACTCCTGTCTGTCCAACCTTCCCACTTTCTGACTGCTACCCCTCTGGTGTCTCATGGTTGATCTAAGGGGTGCATCTCCCTAGGGTCGGTGGGTACATCTCCCTGGGGTAGGTGTTCTGCATGTAAGTCTTTCTACTGTTGGGATGAGAGTCAATCCATGGAAGTGAGTCCATTTCTAGGCCTGAAGGATAAACTGGGGCCATGGTCTTGGGGATTCCACCAGTCTCTATCTGACCAGTAATTCTAGTCATTTTTGTGTTTTTGAATTTTGTTCCACATTTTCCTCCCACTCTAACCAGGATCTCCAATTTTGATCCCTTTCCAAGTGGTTGGCATTGGTAGCCAGACACCATCTAGTTCTTCTGGTCTCAGGGTCATGAAGGCTGAGGTCTTCATGGCCCATCATATCTTTGGACTCATTGTTTCTAAATGACTGATTTTCTTCACTCTTCTTGGCTTCAGGGGAGAGGAGATCAATAGTTGCATCTTAGATGGCTGCTTGAAGCTTTTAAGACTCTAATCACTACTCACCAAATAGGATGTAGAACAAGATTTTTAGGTACTATGTTGTGCCAATTGAGCATGATATCCCCCAAGACTATGGTCCCAAGCAGCCAGGCCTGGTGATTCTTTTTGTCTGGGTGTTTGGTTATCTCTGATAAACTACTCCAACCCTGTCCTCTGTTACTTCTGCAATGTATGTGGATAATTTTGTGGCAAAATACATATATGCAAGATTAGCTTCAGCCAAATATATCCTTGGTCTTGGGTTTATTCCTTTTTGCCCACCCCCACCTGATCTTCTCACCTGTCTGTGTCAAGAATTTTCTGAACAAGAATTCCCAAAGCAAAAACTTTGGATAACAAAAGTCCAGGGAGTGTCATACACCTTGCAGAGCTGAGGAAAGTCTTTGTTATTACATGTACCAGAACAACATTCCTTTCACCTGCTTTGTGTATTGAGGTTCCCTGTGAGATATAGTTTGCAAAAAGAAATGTTTGAAGGCCTCCAGACTCCTGCATCATCAGGACATCTTCATTTGCCCTCAAAAAAAAAAAAAAAAAAGCCAAACCCCTTACTACTGACTCGATATTCCAACTCATAGAGATTTACGTTCTATAAAGTAGAATGCCTCCACTGGTTTTTCTTGGCTGCAATCTTTATGTAAGCAAATCACCAGACCTTTCTTCTGTGGTGCACTTGGTGGATTTGAACCACCAACCTTTAGCACAAATCTTTTGCACCACACAGGGACTTGTTATTTGACTGTCAAGCCCCTTCCTTTTCCCATAGTCATTAGTTAAGATGTACAGTAATAAGACTGATAGTCTTTTGTGGCTCATGAAAATTATTTTTAATATTTTGAGCTGTGGGGGATATCATGCTCAATTGGTACAGTATAGTACATAAAAATCTTGTTCTATATCTTTTGGTGAGTAGTGATTAGAGTCTTAAAAGCTTCAAGCAGCCATCTAAGATGCAACTATTGGTCTCCTCTCCCTTGGAGCCAAGAAGAGTGAAGAAAATCAAAGTCATTTGGAAACAATGAGTCCAAAGATATGATGGGCCATGAGGAACTCAGCCTTCATGACCCTGAGACCAGAAGAACTAGATGGTGTCTGGCTACCAATGCCAACCACTTGGAAAGGGATCAACATTGGAGGTCCTGGTTAGAATGGGAGGAAAATGTGGAACAAAATTCAAAAACACAAAAATGACTAGAATTATTGTCAGATAGAGATTGGTGGAATTCCCAATACCATGGCCCCAGTTTATCCTTCAGGCCTAGAAATGGACTCACTTCCATGGATTGGCTCTCAGCCCAGTAGTAGAAAGACCTACCTGCAGAACACCTACCCCAGGGAGATGTTAACCTTTTGGTTAACAGCTGAGTGCTTAATCATTGCTCTGCCAGGTTCCTTATTAGCTGTGTGCTCTTGAAAAATTACTTAACCTTTCTTGCTCAGTCATCACAACTTAATACAGGAATAATAGTACCAACCTCATAAAATTTCTGTGAGAATTGAAATAAATTAATCCATAGAAAGTGCACAGAACAACACTGGGTATACCAATCTTTGCTATCAATTTTTGCTATCATTATTATTACTATTGCTATTAATAGTAATGGATGAGGTATTAAGACAAAGAAAGAGAAAGATTTGATAAAATGGCTTATGAAATCAGACATAATCTCAAACTAATGACAGGAAAGCAAGACATAAAATTGTGCCCCCATATCAGAAAAAAAAAAAAATTATAAAACTTAACTGGCAGCCCACACCTCAAGTGGAGAGAACATGTTGGATAGAAAGTCTTGGGGAAAAGAGTACCTAGGCAGACATTTGTGTCCAAAATTTATGCCCTAAGACATTACTTCCAGAACAAGACAATACAACTAAAATCAGAGCTATTACTAGTCTATTCATCCATTTCATTGCAATGTTCAACAGTATCTTCTGGGGGATTCTGAGCTCAAAATGTTGGCTAGATGCATAGGATTAAGGACGCTGGCACCAGCAAAGGACTTGGTTAAAAGAAAGTACATTCGTAACTATGAAGACTGAGAAGAGCTTTTGTAGTTGAGTCCAGTAGGGTCCAGCTGAAGGAGCCTGAGAGGCCCTGAAATCCAGTTAGAACTCTAACTGCTGATTTGTGACTTCCTGCATGGGACTGAGTCCCAGGAGGAAGGGGTGTCTTCACTAATTGGGTATTCCCAGAGTGGGTGCTTGTCTCCAATTCTTCCACTTAGAGGGCCTGACTTTTTTCTAATTAGCACAGAGGTGCTTACAGCAGCCCTATTTGCAGTCCTGGGAGGTTTTCAAACCAATTCCAAGATAAGTGGGTTTTCAGGAGGAAGAGAGATTAATGGAGCCACAGAAAAATGGATGTGAGCTCGGCACTGCCTCTGCCTCCCTCCACACATGACGTGGCTAGCAGTCAGGCCAACAGGACTGACCCTGAGTAGAGTTACATATTTTTCACACCTCCTACTAAAACTCAGCAAATGCTTGACTTGCTGTTCCCAGCACAATTTTTCTTCCCACAAAACGTGTTGGGATTATCACTTTTAGCCACATATGGGCTGGAAGTACCGTGTAGGAGCCCCCACAGGCTTCAACTGTTCAAATCCCCATCCCTGGGAGGGGGCTCGGGGAAGCAGAGACCTAAAGTGCCTGTTCTAGAGCTCCCACGTAGAGGGCTGGTTCCCACTAATTAAATCCAGTTTCCAAGCCTGAATCAAAGCTGCCATCCAAATGATTTTGAAAGTCAGGAGGTAAAATACAAGTTTCAACCCTGACACCTTCCCCTTATCCATCTTCTTGAGCCATTTCAGGATATTTGGTAACACATGACTTTTCTTTCGGTCAGTCCTAGATCGTATCTGCTGAAATCGCCCTACTGGTATGGGAGGGGGGCTGACAAATGTCTAACAGCTGCACAGCTGCCACCTGAGATGATGCATTATGAATTCATACTGTCATCACCTCCCCCCCCCACCCCTACCCTCACCCCTAAGCACATATTTGTTCATGTGGTTTACACCTGTGGGATTGTGGGATGCAAGACAGGAATCTGATTACTGTTTGGGAGACAACCCAGTCTCTAAACTGATCCATGTATCTTTGTTTCCTTGGAAAAGCTGCAATCTCTTGCCAACTCTTTGTGTGGTTCATATGGGCTAAGGCTCCAGATCAAGTTTTCTGGATTTTGGTTCCAATGATTAAGTCTGATGCCTTCTTTCAATAAATCTTTTACTTTTTATCTCAGTCTCTCTCTTTGTACCCTGGCATAAGGGTAGAGCAATTTTTTGGTGTATTGGTGCCGTCGTATGCTCTGGTTAAAAGGGAAACAGAAAATTGCCAGCCCATGTCTATCTATGTCAAAAGATTTTTCACTGTGTTTAGGGGAGGGTCCCTGTCACTGTCTAAAGAGAAACATCCTCTGAATAAGTGCCAGTAAAGAAGAAATAACCTGGAAGAAAAGGAAGAAAAGCAGGAGGCTGTTGTAGGAGGTTGGTATGGGGAGGGAAGACAGAAATGTTAGATATCTGAGTAGAGATGGCCCTTCTGCAAGAATATAGACTGGAAAGATTTCTGCTCAACAAGAACTTTTCAGTTTTCAATTGTACGTTGATGTATTACCTTGATTTCTGCTGGCTTCTGTAGAGTTGGCCCCCAACTCATGGTGACCCCATGCACAACAGAATGAAATGCCACCCAGTCTTGTTCCCATGATCACTTGTAAATCAGACTGTTGTGATCCATAGGGTTTTCACTGGCTTATCTTTGGAAGTAGATTGCCAGGCCTTTATTTCTAGTCTTTCATAGTCTCAAAGCACTGCTGAAGCCTGTTCAGCATTGTAGCTGGATCAAGCCTCCACTGACAGATGCGTGGTAGCTGCACAAGATATTCATTGGCCCGGAATCTAACCCAGGTCTCCTGCATGAAAGGCAAAAATTCTAGCACTGAACCACCACTACCCACCCTGGATTGATTACTCTTATGTTATTCAACTAGATTATAAATTCCATGAGAGGAGGGAATTTGTTTGTTTTGCTTACCAATGTATCACTCATGGCTAGAAGAGTGCCAGGTACTCTTCTACAATAGCTATTTGTTGAATGCTGGAATGCTCCTGAGTACAAGCTGTCTGTGTGAATAACTGGTCTCTACTATAAGCCTCCCATTCTTCACAGGGGGAACTCAGGCTCCACATGAATGTGGAACAAACTGGGTAATGTTAAACCAAGGCTATGCTACTTTATACACAGGCCAGGGAGTGGTTACAGATCACCAAGAAGCCTGACATCCCAGTCTGAGATCTGCTCCTGTTGCTTCCATCTCTTCCTCTTGGAGAGTGATCTGATACTGACCCACTTTGCAACTAAAGCTCTTTGCAAGCCATTCTTATTCTTTACTCCTAGAGAAGAGGTAAGAATTCTTCTGTCCTTGGCCATTGGCTAAATAAACTGGTATTTTCCATCACTGTGTAAGTTTGATGTGCTAGCCTGGCTGGGTTGGCCAAGGCTCAAGGTTACCAGTTGAGGTCACCAAGAGTCCCAATGCATAATGTCATATTTCTGACCTCCTTAAAGTATCTTGATTTTGCATTAGTCCTAGCCCTTGTCAACAACTCTACTAAAAAGGCAAGGAGGCCACATCTTCTGACCTCCTCTAACCACACAAGGGGAAGACAGAATCACCATCAATAGCCCAAGGCCTATTCCTGTGAGGTCAGACATGCTGCCTCCCTCCAGCCCTTTCACCAACCCTGACACCAACTATTCCTCCCGCAGCACCCACCACCTCTCTGCTGGGTTCAATAATTCACTGCAGTGGCCACACAGAACTCACAGATTATGGGATTTATTAGGGAAGCACCAGGTTACAATTCAAGTTCAGGAAAAATGCTCAGTATCTCTCTCAGCCTGCCGTCTCTCAGCCAACAGTCTCTCACAGTCTCTCTCCCAACAGTGCGTGTCTCTCATAGCACGTTTCTTCTCAGCAGCACATCCTTCTCAGCCAGCAGTCAGAGAGACTTCTGCCTCTAGGAGGCTTCCTTTTGAGCCTGGCAGAGTGGCCAAACTAGCCAATCATGACATCAGAATTCTAAGCACCTGAGAAAGAGTGAAACTCCCAGAACATTGCTTTGTGCCACTCCCCACAGAAATACCCCAGGTGGATAACTTTTATAATCAGGAGCTCCTCAGTTGCTCACAGCAAATTCCACCACGGAGTTTACAAAGATTTATGGCTATAAAAGCCATACCAGGTAATTCACTACACTGCCAACTCATACCCATAATCCATTTATAAACATAGAATTTGGTTCATTAGTCCAATTTGGATTATGGCCCCACTCCCTTTCTTTTTCTCTATGTTGGCAAAGGCAGGGCCATCTCTGATAAACTCAGAAGATAAGTACAAAAGCATTGCACATTTGACTTCCTCCTTCCCTAATTAAGGAAATCAAGCTAGGACTTTGGCTAGGAATATCAATTAACCAAAGGGGTCAGAAGTCAGGCTAGGATGATTAGTTATTAAAGCAATGAGGATGAATGTCTCACCATCAAAACTGCATTATGCATCCATACACCTACCAAAGGAGGATCCACCCAGCCATATCATTCTCAGAACAGAGGTTGCAAAGAAGAGGACTCAGAATGGATATTTCATCACAAGCCCTAGACAGACAGGTGAGCTTTTAATTGACTGTCTGCCCTTAAATCTGTGTTAACCTTTAGTTCTCTGGTCTGACTGCTTGGTGATGAAGGATCCTTAGTTTGGTGCTGAGGAAAGTATTTCACTCTGATAGTAATGATCAGAATACCAGGAATGTGGAATTCTCAGATCAGCACCTTGGATCACATTTTTCAGATTTGAGGCCTTTTAGTTGACCAGTCTTCTGCTTCGTGGCTTTTAACTTTACAAAGGCCTAGTAGCCAAAATGAGAAAGCAGAAACTTAGCTCCTTGGCTTAGTGAGTACTCTGGGCAAGGCGCCTTCATTCTGACTGTCTCCGCCCCTCAGTAAAATATTGGGAGGGGGACATTTGTTGCTGATTTCTCCAGTGCACAGCAAACATCTCCATCCCTCAATCCTACGCACTCAACTCAACACACTGCACTGCAGATGCCTTAACAAAACCTGAACTCTAAAGTATTTGAAAATAGTTTTACGCAAAAAAAAAAAAAAATGACCTTACAGAGAGTCTAAACTCTCAAGTCTTCTCCCAGCTTCACTCTCATAGAATGGAGAGAATATGAGATTAGGGGAAACTGGAAGAACTAGACTTATCTCACTACTTAGTTTTCAAGACGCTATCTATTCCTTTTAGACCCAGTAGCTGATATTAACATATATTAGCACTGAAAGTTCTGTCACCTATGTACTTTGAGAAGAAAGGCTTTCCTCAGATTTGATAAACTAAGAAGAAAGTGAATGATAGCAAATCTTTTCACTTCTGGTGCCACAGGGTTGAAATATTTTTTAATAATATTAATATGCAACTATGTATTAAAATAATCAAACATAATTATTAAAGTCTTTGAGTTAAATGTGAAGCACAATTTAAAAGAACACTTAAAGAAATTCACACAGCTATGCATAAGCAAGTTCTTTATTCATTATCTCTTATTTGGCATTAACTTAGTTTCTCCTAAACTTAAGTAGAATACTGTTCACCTCAAATGGACACTCTAAATGTATAAATGATTGGTGAGCCATAGAAGTAGATATGGAAGACTGAAGAGAAATTTGATGTTAAAGCCTTTACTTGCTAATTTTCATCACCAGCACATGAATAAGTCACTTGCCTTACTGAGAAAGGCAATTAGAGAGAAAACCTCACTCTTCTCCCTGGAACCTCCACTCTTCACTTTCTGTTAGCTCCCTTTCTACATGAGCCGATGATGCCTTCTCTCACCAACAGCATGAATGACCCAGTTGCCTTCTTCCCAGAGAGCAATGGCCTCTCCTTGTTTCCTCTGGAAACATCCCTCTTGCTCAAGCTCAAGCTCAAGCTCAAGCTCAAGCAAGTGGTCTCTGTAGCAGCAAACTCTACTTCACACTTGAGATATAAAACTATTTTCTTCTTTTAAAGGGATCAGACCTTCCTTAGAGCATTTTCAAATTTAGCAGAATGTGATTTTAACCCATTAAATGTGAGCATGACAGGATAGTTGTTTCACTAATACAAATGTCTGGCAAAACAGAACTAATTCATCTTATTCTATTTTATAAACACACTCTGTTTATCATATCTATGTGTATGCTGACATAATCGGTGTACAGGTACACTCTTTGGATAAAAACGCTAAAATTTTACTAAAAATAATCAATCCCCAGCCATATTTCTTGCCAGCTATCTTATTAGTGTATGATGGTAACTACACAATACTGGACCCCACTTCCCTCATTTATAAAATAAGGAGTAAACTAGATTGATTCCCTGGGTAGTACAAATAGTTACTGTGTTTGACTTCTAGCCAAAAGGGTGCAAGTTCAAGTCCATGCAGAGATGAACCAGAAGAAAGGTCTGGTTATCATCTTCTGAAAGATCAACGATTGAAAACCCTATGGAGCATATAGTTCTATTCTGACTTCTATATGAGGTCACCATGAGTTGAAATCAACTCAACAGCAACTGGTTGGAGTGGATCCCTGCTTTTCCAGCAGTGTTCTTAGAGTTACAAGACATAAGATGGGCTTCTTCATTTACCACATTTGGGGGAGGCAGATTTTGGGAGCTGAGCTGGCTGAAGTCACAGCTCTATACTTTACCTCCTCTGGAGGAAATCTTTTCTATATGAAGCTTCTGGGTAAGAATTAATAAAACCAGGAGTTTCGTAGTTTTATTTCTTTGAAAACTACTGGCCAACATTAATTCTGTATTTTTCCCTCATTTTCCTAAGTTTTCAAGACATTCTGATTAAAATTATATCCTTGACATGGGTCCCATGAGGACAGGGTGAATTGGGGTGATGGAGTGAAGAACTGGGCAGCGTTAGAGAACTGAGTTTTAAACAGCAAGGTTTTAGAATCCTCAACTAAATCTGGCCCATGAAATGGCCTGTGATGCTTAGTTACTAAATATTTTCAGTTGTTAAAAAACATATATGCAAAAATTATATATATATATATATGCCTTAACAAAACCTGAACTCTAAAGTATTTGAAAATAGTTTTACGCAAAAAAAAAAAAAAATGACCTTACAGAGAGTCTAAACTCTCAAGTCTTCTCCCAGCTTCACTCTCATAGAATGGAGAGAATATGAGATTAGGGGAA